>NC_092152.1:54964201-55024201 GCF_045791955.1 Oncorhynchus clarkii lewisi
TTCCCCACACATTTAAAATAATTGGATTCTTGTAGCTAGATTGGTTTTCCCCACTATATTTCTTACACTAGTTTCCTTTCAGATCCATTAACGAAAGTATCAAGTGCTGAAGATCAATGGGACTCAGAGATGGTCTGCTTTATACTATAGCATGGCCTACTGAATTAAGACAATTGACCTACTGTAGCCCAGGCCCCCTCAGCTACAAGAGCAGAGAAGCCTATACATAACCATGACCCCATTAACGCATGTGTTTACCCTTTAACATCAACAATGATGTTGATGTTGACTTATGACCTCTTACTTTACATAGTCGTGACATTCAGTACAATGATACCTACAGTACTGCTATTTAACTAGGATTTATGCTGTAGAATTACATTCACTCTGCCTGGGAATCAAGGCTTCAAGTGTTGTGGCCTCCAAGTGTAAAAATAATGACCAAACCGGGCTATCTGGTCTGAGTCGTATCCATCACAGATTGACAGCTTGGCATGAGTTGTGATTTTAAATTGCTATGTGGGTGGCAGATGTGGGATCAAGTTGTGCGGTGGATTTTTGGAGCGAAAAGGTACCAGCATTAGTGAATAAAATATCAGAATTGGGCTGCTTGTATAAACACAGAGATGTCTGTTGAGTAGGCACAGTGCCCAAATTCTCAGTCTCATTGACTGATACAATAAACCAATTTTGGAGTGTTGTAGCTATTGCAGCTTGTGACAAAGCTAGGTAGACTACTGTAGTCCTTACACTTGCTGTGATGGCATTTTGTGAGACTGGCTCACTGTCCCAACAAGCTTCCTAGTGACTCCACATGGACTCTAATGACCGGAGAAGCAAGTGACATATTTATAGCCTCACACTGCGGCAGGTGTAAGGTGGATTAGGACTAGTTTCACACACTTAAGACTCTAGGCCAAGCCTTGCTGGGCCGATGCACAAACTGATGCTATAGTTGTAACCTAGAAACTTACTCACAGAAGCACTTGAACAGTGACATAGCCTAAATAACAATAAACGGTGCCCAATAATAACAATAATAGGCTGCACTTTGTATCATCATTATAATTTGATATGACAAATGTTCTGTGTAAGACAAAGATTGCAATTAAATGTTCTATGTATTGTTTTAAATGTATTATCCCGGCTGATTGGAAAATTAATGATTAGAATGTCATATAGCAACTCTCATTCAAACACTTGACTGTAAGCAGGTAGCCAACAGCTGCTGGTTACAAGCCATGTAAGGTTTACTATTGTCATTGTGCTGTTAAATTATGTAAATGTATACTGAACAAAAATATAAATGCAACCATTTCAAAGATTTAATGAGTTACAGTTCATATAAGGAAATAAGTCACCAGAAAAATGTATTAGGCCCTAATCTATGGATTTCACATGACTCGGTAGGGGTGCAGCCATGGGTGGGCATAGGCCCACCGACTGGGGAACCAGGCCCAGCCAATCAGAATTTGTTTTTCCCCACAAAAGGGCATTATTACAGACAGAAATACCCCCCCCCGGGCTGGCATGGTAACACATGGTCTGCAGTTGTGAGGCAGGTTGGACGTACTGCCAGATTCTCTAAAATGATGTCAGAGGCAGTTTATGGTGGAGAAATTAACATTAAATAATCTGGCAACAGCTCTGATGGACATTCCTGCAGTCAGCATGCCAATTGCACACTCCCTCAAAACTTGAGACATTTGGGGCATTGTGTTGTGTGACAAAACAGTACATTTTAAAGTGTCCTTTTATTGTCCCCCGCACAAGGTGCACCTGTGTAATGACATTGCTGTTTAATCAGGTTCTTGATATTCCACACCTGTCAGGTGGATGGATTATCTTGGCAAAGGAGAAATGCTCACTAACGGATGTAATCAAATTTGTGCACAACATTTTTGAGAAATAAACTTCTTGTGCATATTGAACATGTCTGGGATTTTTTTATTTCAGCTCATGGGGCCAACACTTTACATGTTGCGTTTATATTTTTGTTCAGTGTAGTATATTTTAGTTAGGTTTACAACCTTATATTGACATTGTACCCGCTACTCCCGTGTTTTCAAAGCCTTAGATTGTTAGGGCGATAATCTCTTTAAGAAACAACCTGACAGCTTGTTGTCTACACAAAGTGGTGAGCAGTAGCGTCAAGTAAAATTGAGGATATCCTGAAAACCACAATATTGAAATTAAAAACACATGATAAAATATAGCTAGTACCTGAAATGTCCCTTTTTGAGATGAAGATTGTTCTATCTGGCGTCTACCCGCGCGTAATTCTCTCCAAATTATGCACACTCTCTTGACCATCCACAACACAGCAGTAACACAGACCATTGGCACATTCCCAACCTGCCTGCGCGTCTCCCATGGTGACAGTTTTTTTCCGCGCTACATCCCTAGTAGAAGGGCGTGATTTTGTACAATGGAACAAACCCCGCAGCCTTTTCTTGGCTATTATCATTTAATAGATCAAAATTAAAGTGAGATAAACAAAAGGGTATCTTCATGGGGGTTTCAAATGTGATTTGGTGTTTTTAGGTCTGTTTGCAAATATCTAAAACTTCATATCCTTACATCTCAAATGATGCTGATAGTAACTTTGCCTTTGGCCGGCTATATACACGATTACGGTAATGTATTACATGAAACCAACCCAAAGGGGAACCATTGCCATCTAGTGGCAACACAACATTTAAACTTGACTATGATTAGGCTTTGCTCAGTACATTTAGCATTTAAGGGTACTCAATTGTGCTTAAAAAACGTTGATGCACATAGGCAATGTGTTATCCCATTTCAAGTCAGTCTAATTTTACAATACAACAGTCAATATATCTCTTGAAATTAAATGAACATAAAGCATAATAGTATGATATGGGATGTCAGCCTAATGAAAAAAATGATGCAAAAGGTCAATCCCAATAATTATGAAGATACGATGATACTCAAATGTTGGCTACCGTTACCCCCTTGTATCTTTTTCTTCGTATGGTTAGATTCATATGCTTTTATGATTGACAAATGTATTTTGTGTTTGCCTGCTTACTTTTAGTATATCATATTCTATTAACTTTTCTTTGAAAGATCATGAATCAGTAGCAATTAATTTCCATGTAAAATGACCCATGAGCCCCAACCTGTGAAGTTCATAGGAGCATGTCAAATTTGGGTGTCAAATGAAAGCTAAGAGTCTATATTATTAATAAATTAAAGCATATACATTTTTCAACCATTTTCCATCCTAAAAAATGTGGAATTAGCTAAGACTTTGATTTCTGGTCAAACAGATGGAAAACAGGTCTTAGAAAACATGTACCAGAAAAAGTGGACACATCCAACAAGTAAAAGACACCTGCCAACTAATATCAACACTTATATTTAGTGTTGGATACATTTTTATGCCTACTATTAGTTTTAGAAACATTGTCTTGTGCCTTGGAATTCCGTTACCAAAAACCCATGTCTTTAGGATATGTTTTAATTTCTCTCCCTCATGATGAAGGAGGATAATACAAGTTCAAAGCTGTAACTAGGTGATTCAGGAACATTCACTATGCTCTTGGTAAGCAACTTGTGTAGATTTGACCTTGTGTTTTAGGTTATTGTTCTGCTGAAAGGTGAATTCATCTCCCAGTGTCTGATGGAAAGCCGAATGAATCAGATTTTGCCTGTGATTAGCTCCATTACGTTTATTTTATATCCTGAAAAACTCCCCAGTCCTTAACAATTGCAAGCATACCCATAACATAATGCAGCTACCAGTATGCTTGAAAATATAGAGAGTGGTGTTGTACTGGATTTTCCCCGCTTTGCATTCAGGACAAAAGTGAATTGCTTTGCCACATTTTTTGCAGTATTAATTTAGTGCCTTTTTGCAAACATGATGCATGTTTTGGAATATTTGTATTCTGTACATGCATCCTTCTTTTCAAGCTTTCATTTATGTTAGTATTGTGGAGTAACTACCATGTTGATCCATCCTCAGTTTTCTCCTATCACAGCCATTAAACTAGCTCAGGTTGATCCTGTTTCCATTGATCATCCTTGAGCTGTTTCTACAACTTGATTGCAGTTCACCTGTGTTAAATTCAATTGACTGGACATGATTTGGAAAGGCACACACCTGTCTATTAAAAAGGTCCCGCAGTTGACAGTGCATGTCAGAGCAAAGACCAAGCCTTGAGGTCAAAAGGATTGTCCGTAGAGCTCCGAGACAGGATTGTGTCAAGGCACAGATCTGGGAAGGGTACCAAAAAATGTCTACAGCATTGAAAGTCACCAAGAACACAGTGGCTTCAATCATTCTTAAATAGAAGTTTGGAACCACCAAGACTCTTACTAGAGCTGGCCGCCCGGCCAAACTGCGCAATCGGGGGAGAAGGGCTTTGGTTAGGGAGGTGACCAAGAACCCAATGGTCACTCTGACAGAGCTCCAGAGTTCCTCTGTGGAGATGGGAGAACCTTCCAGAAATACAACCATCTTTACAACACTCCACCAATCAGGCCTTTATGTTAAAGTGGCCAGACGGAAGCCACTCCTCAGTAAAAGGCATATGAGATCAGATCATGAGAAACAACATTCTCTGGTCTGATGAAACCAAGATTGAACTCTTTGGCCTGAATGCCAAGCGTCACGTCTGGAGGAAATCTGGCATCATCCCTTCGGGGAAGCATGGTGGTGTCAGCATCATGCTGTGGGGATGTTTTTCAGCGGCAAGGACTGAGAGACTAGTCAGCATCGAGGGAAAGATGAACGGAGCAAAGTACAGAAAGATCCTTGATGAAAACCTGCTCCAGAGTGCTCAGGACCTCAGACTGGGGCGAAGGTTCACCTTCCAACAGGACAACGACCCTAAACACACAGCCAAAACAACGCAGGAGTGGCTTCGTGGCAAGTCTCTGAATTCCATTGAGTGGCCCAGCCAGAGCCCGGACTTGAACCCAATGAAACATCTCTGGAGAGACCTGAAAATAGCTGTGCTGCGACTCTCACCATCCAATCTGACAGCGCTTAAGAGTATCTGCAGAGAAGAATGGAAGATGCTCCCCAAATACAGGCGTTCCAAGCTTGTAGTGTGATACCCAAGAAGACTCAAGGCTGTAATCACTGCCAAACGTGCTTCAACAAAGTACTGAGTAAAGGATCTAAATACTAATGTAAATGTGATGTATTTTTTTTATATACATTTGCAAAAAAACAGTTTTTGCTTTGTCATTATGGGGTATTGTCTGTAGATTCAGATTCAAAAAAACATTTAATACATTTTAGAATAAGGCTGTAACGTAACAAAATGTGAAAAAAGTCAACGGGTCTGAATGCACTGTATTTAGCAATCTTATGGCTATGTAGCATTCTTATGGATTGGGGACAGAAGCTGTCTCGTAGCATGTTGGTCCGAGTGCCGATGCCCTGGTACTGTTCACCGGACGGTAGCAGAGTAAACAGTCTATTACTTGGGTTGCTAGCGTCTTTGGCAATCGTTCGGGCCTTCCTCTAACACCGGCTGATATAGAGGTCCTGGATGACGTGGAGCTCGGCCAGTGATGTACTGGATGTCTGCATCACCCTCTGTAGCACTTTACGGCCGAGGGTGGTGCATTTGAAATACCAAGCTGTGATGCAGCCAGTTAACATGCTCTTGATGGTGTAGCTGTCAAACTTTTTGATATTCCGAGGGCCCATGCCAAATTTTTCAGCCTCCTGACGGTGAAGAGGAGTTGATTAGCCCTCTTCACGACTGGACAATGTTAAGTCCTTAGTGATGAGGACGCCAAAAAACTTGAAGCTCTTGACCCGCTCGACTACAGCCCTGTGGATGTGCGCATGCTCTCCCCTCTTTCTACTGTAGTCCACGATCAGCTACTTGGTCTTACTGACGTTGAGGGAGAGACTGTTGTCATGGAACCACACTGCCAAGTCTCTGACATCCTCCCTGTAGGCTCTCATCACCGTCGGTGCTCAGGCCTACCACTGTTGCGTTGTCAGAAAACTTGATGGTGTTGGACTCATGCATGGCCACACAGTCGTGGTTGAATAAGGAGTACAGGAGGGGACTGAGCACACACCCTTGAGGGGCCCCCATATTGAGGGTGAGCTGTTGCCTATACTATACTCACCACCAGGATCCAGTTACAGAGGGAGATAGTCAGTCCCAGGGTCCCTAGGTTGGTGATGAGCTTGGAGGGACTATGGGGGTTAAACACTGAGTGGTAGTCAATGAACAGCATTATCACAGTTATTTCCCCTCTTGTCAAGGTGGGAGAGGACAGTGTGAAGTGCAATTAAGATTGTGTCATCTGGGGATCTGTTGGGACGGTATGTAAATTGGTGAGGGTCCAGGGTGTCTGGGATGAAGGAGAGATTTTACAATTCTGTGAAGACATTTGCCAACTGGTCTGCACATGCTTTGAAAACACACACGGGAATTTCATCATCCCCGGCAGCCATGCGAGTGTTAACCGGTTGAAAAGTTTTACTCACTATGGCCACGGTGAGCGAAATCACACAGTCATCCTGAACTCAGGGGCTTTCACACAACACTCAGTGTTGTATTCCTTGTACCGAGCATAAAAGGCATTTAGCTTGTTTCAGATTTCTGCACAGTTCTAAACAGCTCCCTCAGCAACTGGATCCTAGACTTCCTGACAGGCCGCCCCCCATGAGGTAAGAGTAGGTAACAACACATCTGCCGTGCTGATCCTCAACACAGGGGCCCCTCAGGGGTGCATGCCCAGTCCCCTCCTGTACTCCCTGTTCACTCATGACTGCACGGCCAGGCACGACTCCAACACCATCATTAAGTTTGCTGATGACACAACAGTGGTAGGCCTGATCACCGACAACGATGAGACAGCCTATAGGGAGGTCAGAGACCTGACCATGCGGTGCAAGGACAACCTATCCATCAATGTGATCAAGACAAAGGAGATGATTGTGGACTACAGGAAAAAGAGGACCGAGCACGTCCCCATTCTCATCAATGGGGCTGTTGTGGAGCAGGTTGAGAGCTTCCAGTTCCTTGGCGTCCACATCACCAACAAACTATCATGGTCCAAACACACCAAGACAGTCGTGAAGAGGGCATGACAAAACCTATTCCCCCTCAGGAGACTGAAAAAAATTAGCTTGGGTCCTCAGATCCTCAAAACGTTCTACAGTTGCACCATCGAGAGGTTGCATCACTGCCTGGTATGGCAACTGCTCGGCCTCCGATCGCAAGGCACTACAGAGGGTAGCGCATATGGCCCAGTACATCACCAGGACCAAGCTTCCTGCCATTCAGGACCTCTATACCAGGCGGTGTCAGTGGCACTAAAATGGTCAAAGACTCCATCCACCCTAGTCATAGATTGTTCTCTCTGCTACCGCAAAGCAAGCGATACCGGAGCGCCAAGTCTAGGTCCAAGAGGCTTATAAACAGCTTCTACCCCCAAGCCATAAGACTCCTGAACAGCTAATCAAATGGCTACCCAGACTATGGACTATGGATAGCCACTTTGACAACCCTACCTGCATGTACGTAATTATCTCAAATACCTCTACACCGTGTCCCCGCACATTGACACATTGACTCTGTACCGGTACCCCCTATATATAGCCCCGTTCTTGTTATTTACTGCTGCTCTTTATATATGTTTTCTTATCTCTTAGGTATTTTCTTAAAACTGCATTGTTGGTTAAGGGCTTGTAAGTAAGCATTTCACTGTAAGGTCTACACCTGTATTCAGTGCATGTGACATAACATTTGATTTTATTTGCATAGCCTAGTGGTTAGAGCGTTGGACTAGTAACCGAAAGGTTGCAAGTTCAAATCCCCGAGCTGACAAGGTACAAATCTGTCATTCTGCCCCTGAACAGGCACTTAACCCACTGTTCCTAGGCCGTCATTGAAAATAAGAATTTGTTCTTAACTGACTTGCCTAGTTAAATAAAGGTTAAATTAAGGTTTTAAAAATAAATCACTAGTCATCTCACGGCCGGGTTTCCCTTTGTAATCCGTTATCGTCTGCAAGCTCTGCTACATACGACGACCGTCGGAGCCGGTGTAGTAGGATTCCACCTTCATCCTATTGTCCTTTTGCATGTTTGATGTTGGCGGTCATAGTGGGCCTTCTTGTATGTGTCAATGTCTGTGTCCCGTTTCTTGTAAACAGTAGCTCTAGCGATTAACTCAGCGTGGATATGGATGTGGTAAACTCCTCAATTCTATCGGAGGAATCCCAGAACATACCCCAGTCTGTATCGGCAAAACAGTCTTGTAGCCTCACGTCTGCTTCATAGGACCACTTCCGTTTTTAGCGCATCACTGCAGAGAATGAAATCATGGTCAGATTTGCTGACGGGAGGAGAAAGGATGGCCTTATATGCATTTCTGTTGGTAGAATAAAAGTGGTCTTGAGTTTTAGCGCCCCTAGTGGAGCAGGAGACATGTTGTTAAAAGTGAGGTAGAACAGTTTTAAGACTCCCTGCATTAAAGTCTCAGCTCACCAGAAACACTGCTTCTGGGTGAGCCATTTCTTGTTTGTTTACGGCCCCACATAGTTTGTTGAGTGTCAAAGTGGTGTTGGCTTGTGGAGGGTTGTTTTCATTTAACTAGGCAAGTCAGTTAAGAACAAATTCTTATTTACAATTACGGCCTACCCCGGCCAAACCCGGGAGACGCTGGGCCAATTGTGCGCCGCCCTATGGGACTCCCAATCACGGCCGTATGTGACTTTGATGTGCAAACTTGTGAAACATAGACATCTATAATTGGTTCAGATTTGGTCCGAACCAGACGAACCAAAATGTGGTCATATTTGGGGGCAGAGCTCATTAAAATAATATCCAGTGTGTAGAATAATACCAAAGTATGCAAAGCAGGATATTGCATATTTATACTTTTGTGTAGCTATTTAAGATACCTCTCCATGAAGAGAATGGTATTCATAATGATGCATTTCTGGGTACAAATCAGGGAACCATGATGAAATTGACTTTCTGCAATTCTGTTACCTGGTGTAAATCCACTTCACTAACTGTAGTTAAATAAGCAAAATAGAGTCCATGTGTCATGTCATGGCCAGCTGACACCCCATCATTTCTGCAGACATCCTTGAATCTTAATTCAGAGCAGATATTTAACAACATTTTCAGAAAACGTGGACACAGAATGCAGGGAGATTTTATTTTAAGTCTGTTAACAAACCTTGCATCTACACAGTTCTTTCAGTAAATGTGTTTTGAAACAATTCTAGTGTAAATTATTAAAAGTAGTCCTTGTGCATAGAGTTGTAGCCTATGGTTTGTTAAACTTTGAAGCAAATAGTTTTTGTTTGACATACCTTCAAGTTAAAAATCTGATTCTCAGCGCAAATCCGAGTCCATGGAATTGCCTAGCAGCAACCACCAGCAGCAACCAGGAACAGAGCTGTTCTATTGCGCCACAGGGTAGAAAAAAATCAAAGTGATTGGGTGGAGTCGACACGACCTACTTACTGTACAGTCATAGACTCCAGTGGACTAACTACTCATTAGTTTAGCATTTTGCGCTTCCCCCTCTCTGGTTTGGACTATCGAAGGAATCCCTGAAAAATAGAATTCGGAATGAAAACGACCAAAAACTAGTTTTACACATCTATATCTATTATTTTGGACACATCAACGCCTTGCTACTTGTAACAACACTGCCGCAGGTAGGTAGCTTGTTACTTTGTAGCTAACACATTAGCGTATTCGACAGCGAACGTTAAAATTCACAGGAACTGTTTGGATTCTAAGGCAACATATTTCATTATTTATTGTTTTAGTGATACAAAGCAGGGTTAACATGTCAATTTGAACATTTTACTGCGGGGAAATTATTGTTGTCTAGTTAGCATGTAGGCTATGTTAGCTCACAGGAACACAGCAATTCTATTTTCTTTGTGAATCGGAGATATGTAGTCAGCTGCTGAGATTTAGGTATGCCAAATATTCTTTCGGAGAGGGATACTGAACTAGATTCAGCCGCGGGACGATTGTTTTTTATTGAGGAGATGGTCAGGGGCCGGAACATAATTACAAATAATTCGTAGACTGAACATTTTTACAGAGTTTCTCTGTATCAGCCTGAGATAGAAACGGACACACCATGGCAATGTTCCTCATGTGGTAAAAAGCTATTTTCGTTACATTCCTAATGTGTGATTCAAAATTGAGTTCAGAATCTAAAATGAGTTTTTTACCTGGTGTTTTATCTTTATTGCCTGTGAATTAAAATGTGGCCAGATTCTCTCTGTGCTTTGTCTCCAATATTAAGCACTTTGGTCTTGTCTTGTTTTAGCTGAAGGAAGTTGTGAGCCATCTAAGTATTTAAATCACTAATATAGTCTAATTTATCTGTGGAGCTAAAATCCTCTGTTGACCCAGAAATGTAAAGTTGTGTATCGTCTGTGTAGCAGTGAAAATCAATGGGTAAATATTGCACAATCCAGGTGTGAAAAGCTCTTCTAGACTTACCCAAGAAGACTCACAACTCTAATCAATGCCAAAGGTGTTTCTAACATGTAGTGATTCAGGGCGCTGAATACTTCTGCAACCACTATATTGTTGTTTTTTCATTTCTATTTATCAAAAATTACAATTAAATGCATTTTAATCCCAATTTGTAACACAATGAAATGTGAAGAAATCCAAAGTGTCTGAATATTTGGGGCTCCCGAGTGGGGTAGCGGTCTAAGGCACTGCATCTCAGTGCTAGTGGCGTCATGACAGACCTTGGTTAGATTCCAGGCTGTATCACAACTTGCCGTGATTGGGAGTCCCATAGGGTGGCGCACAATTGGCCCAGCGTTGTGCGGGTTAGGGTTTGGCCGGGGTAGGCCGTCATTGTAAATAAGAATTTGTTCCTAATTGACTTACCTAGTTCAATAAAAATGAATACTTTTGCAAGGCACAATATATCTCTATTATGCGTGCTAATACTTTGGAACAGATTTCCCAAATTAAAATCCATTGGAACTTTTTTGCTGTATGAGAACTTGGGGGGCCAATTAAAATCACCTGCCGGTCCGCCAGTTGAGGAACCCTGCTTTAGAACATTGTTTATATTCCAACTTATTTTTGTTAGTTCTTTATGTTATGTAGCCTATTTTGTATGACAGTTTGCATGTCGTTCAAAGGCTATAATTATAATTTATGGAGTTTCAATTAGGTATTTCAATTGAATTTTCTACATCCCCATCAAAATAAATTTGTTTGGGATCGTTGACAAACTATAGTTTGACTAAACACAGGCCTATAGCCAATATAAAAGCATACAAATGACGAAAGAAACCATATTCATTCAAGTCCAAAACATGCCCTGAACTGAAAGGGTTCAAAGCATTTAAATACTTTAATGATCTGTCATGCACAGGAGACAAGTCAGTGACTACTCATAGGCTCATAAACAATTTCAGACAGGTGTGGTGTGTCTGGAGCATGTCTGGTTGTCAGTGGTCTTGTATTGAGCGCTAGGCGATTCCATTAAGGTTTAAGGAAAAAGGTGATTTCAGTGTTCAAAATGTGAACATTTGCAAAGCTGTGATCAAGGCAAAGGGGGGCTACTTTGAAGAATCTCAAATAAAAAATATATTGTGATTAGTTTAACTCTTCTTTTGGTTACAACATGATTCCATATGTGTTATTTTATAGTTTTGATGTCTTCACTATTATTCTACAATGTAGAAAATAGTACAAATAAAGATAAACCCTTAAATGAGTAGGTGTGTCCAAACTTTTGACCTGTACTGTCTGTATGTTTTCAATGTGTTGAACCCTGTATATTGAAAGAGCCTTTATGATTTTGTATCTCAGATTTGGGATATAAGTTTGACCTCTTTAGTGTGTTGTCCTCCTCCTGTGCACATCGTTTTCTTTACTCAGCGACTCCTTTTATGTACATAATACAATGATGAGTTCCTGTCAAAGGTTTGTTTGAATTTAATTGACAGGGACACACTAATGGGGCCCACCCTAACAGATGGTGAACAGACACCGGGCAGGTTCAGTCGACAGACCCCCACACAAATATAGGCCTACACACACTGTAAAACCATGAATGCTTGATGAAGTAACCTACATTGTCTCCTAATGCCAAATGTGAGCATGGTGAACTTAATGAGTTGCTGTATATGGACTTCTCTATATGAGATGCCAGAAAAGTTATTCCACAAGACATAGCTTTGGCTACTGTACGTTTAACATAATACGATAATGTTATAGATATTACCTTTTATAACATGATTCTAAATATATTATTTGCCGCAGGAATCAAATATGCACTCTCACAGTATAAGACGGTAATGGTCAGATCATGCAGCATGAGAACGCATGATGCTGCTGTGATCACTGTTACGGTGAATATAAGCCCATTCAAACTGTTCAGTACAGCACAATGCAAATACGTCTTCTTTCCACAGCGGTTGCTTGCTATGTAACGTCTACCACAGGCTGGCCGGCCAAGTTGACTTGCAGTGTTACAGTAGGCTAGAGAAGGCTGTCTTGCATTTTGTATTAATGCAGTTGTGTGTGTGTGTGTGTGTGTGTGTGTGTGTGTTAACCCTCGCGCGTGTGCATGCGCAGACCAGCTGGCCGGTGTGTTTACGGACATATTCAATCAATCCCTATACCAGTCTGCTGTTCCCACATTCTTCAAGAGGGCCACCATTGTTCCTGAGCGGACTTCCTGACGGGCCGCCCCCAGTGCTGATCCTCAACACTGGGGCCCCACAAGGGTGCGTTCTGAGACACAACAGAAACAAAACTAAGGCAGTGAAACTTAGCAGCGCCTCTTCAACCTCAGGAGGCTGAAGAAATTCGGCTTGTCACAGTAGAGAGCAGGCTGCTCTTATATTAGTGTTGCCTGTTCACCCCGCTATCATCCAGAAGGCGAGGTCAGTACAGGTGCATCAAAGCTGGGACCGAGAGACTGAAAAACAGCTTCTATCTCAAGGCTATCAGACTGTTAAACAGCCACCACTAACATTGAGTGGCTGCTGCCAACACACTGACACTGACTCAACTCCAGCCACTTTAATAATGGGAATTGATGGGAAATGACATTTGAGCGGTGTAGAGAAGGCAGTGAAATTACAGTAGAGAAGGCTCTTATATTAGTGTTACAGAAAGCTTAGACTAGTACACTCTGTTACGGCCTGTGTGTGGGAGAGAGAGAAGGCTGGCAGAAGGAGGAGGAGAGGGCAGGTCTGGACTTGACTAGAGGTCGACCGATTAATCGGAATGGCCGATTTAATTAGGGCCGATTTCAAGTTTTCATAATCGGAAATCTGTGTTTTTGGACACAGATTTGGCAGTTTTTTTTGGGGGGGGGGATTATTATGATTTTTTTTTTTATACATCTTTATTTAACTAGGCAAGTCAGTTTAAGAACACATTCTTATTTTCAATGGCGGCCTAGGAACGGTGGGTTAACTGCCTTGTTCAGGGGCAGAACGACCATTTACCTTGTCAGCTCGGGGATTCAATCTTGCAACCTCACGGTTAACTAGTCCAGCGCTCTAACCACCTGCTTTACATTGCACTTCACGAGGAACCTGCCTGTTATGCGAATGCAGTAAGAAGCCAAGGTAATTTGCTAGCTAGCATTAAACATATCTTATAAAACAATCAATCAATCATAATCACTAGTTAACTACACATACAGTGCCTTGCGAAAGTATTCGGCCCCCTTGAACTTTGCGACCTTTTGCCACATTTCAGGCTTCAAACATAAAGATATAAAACTGTATTTTTTTGTGAAGAATAAACAACAAGTGGGACACAATCATGAAGTGGAACAACATTTATTGGATATTTTAAACTTTTTTAACAAATCAAAAACTGAAAAATTGGGCGTGCAAAATTATTCAGCCCCCTTAAGTTAATACTTTGTAGCGCCACCTTTTGCTGCGATTACAGCTGTAAGTCGCTTGGGGTATGTCTCTATCAGTTTTGCACATCGAGAGACTGAATTTTTTTCCCATTCCTCCTTGCAAAACAGCTCGAGCTCAGTGAGGTTGGATGGAGAGCATTTGTGAACAGCAGTATTCAGTTCTTTCCACAGATTCTCGATTGGATTCAGGTCTGGACTTTGACTTGGCCTTTCTAACAGCTGGATATGTTTATTTTTGAACCATTCCATTGTAGATTTTGCTTTATGTTTTGGATCATTGTCTTGTTGGAAGACAAATCTCCGTCCCAGTCTCAGGTCTTTTGCAGACTCCATCAGGTTTTCTTCCAGAATGGTCCTGTATTTGGCTCCATCCATCTTCCCATCAATTTTAACCATCTTCCCTGTCCCTGCTGAAGAAAAGCAGGCCCAAACCTTGATGCTGCCACCACCATGTTTGACAGTGGGCATGGTGTGTTCAGGGTGATGAGCTGTGTTGCTTTTACGCCAAACATAACGTTTTGCATTGTTGCCAAAAAGTTCAATTTTGGTTTCATCTGACCAGAGCACCTTCTTCCACATGTTTGGTGTGTCTCCCAGGTGGCTTGTGGCAAACTTTAAACAACACTTTTTATGGATATTTTTAAGAAATGGCTTTCTTCTTGCCACTCTTCCATAAAGGCCAGATTTGTGCAATATACGACTGATTGTTGTCCTATGGACAGAGTCTCCCACCTCAGCTGTAGATCTCTGCAGTTCATCCAGAGTGATCATGGGCCTCTTGGCTGCATCTCTGATCAGTCTTCTCCTTGTATGAGCTGAAAGTTTAGAGGGACGGCCAGGTCTTGGTAGATTTGCAGTGGTCTGATACTCCTTCCATTTCAATATTATCGCTTGCACAGTGCTCCTTGGGATGTTTAAAGCTTGGGAAATCTTTTTGTATCCAAATCCGGCTTTAAACTTCTTCACAACAGTATCTCGGACCTGCCTGGTGTGTTCCTAGTTCTTCATGATGCTCTCTGCGCTTTTAACGGACCTCTGAGACTATCACAGTGCAGGTGCATTTATACGGAGACTTGATTACACACAGGTGGATTGTATTTATCATCATTAGTCATTTAGGTCAACATTGGATCATTCAGAGATCCTCCCTGAACTTCTGGAGAGAGTTTGCTGCACTGAAAGTAAAGGGGCTGAATAATTTTGCACGCACAATTTTTCAGTTTTTGATTTGTTAAAAAAGTTTGAAATATCCAATAAATGTCATTCCACTTCATGATTGTGTCCCACTTGTTGTTGATTCTTCACAAAAAAATACAGTTTTATATCTTTATGTTTGAAGCCTGAAATGTGGCAAAAGGTCGCAAAGTTCAAGGGGGCCGAATACTTTCGCAAGACACTGTAGTTGATGATATTACTAGTTTATCTAGCGTGTCCTGTGTTGCATATAATCGATGCGGTGCGCATTCACGAAAAAGCACTGTCGTTGCTCCAACATGTACCTAACCATAAACATCAATGCCTTTTTTTTAAATCAATACACAAGTATATATTTTTAAAACTGCATATTTAGTTTATATTGCCTGATAACATTAATTTCTTTTAACTAGGGAAAATGTGTTACTTCTCTTGCAACAGAGTCAGGGTATATGCAGCAGTTTGGGCTGCCTGGCTCGTTGCAAACTGTTTGAAGACTATTTCTTCCTAACAAAGACAGCCTACTTCGCCAAACGGGGGATGATTTAACAAAAGTGCATTTACGAAAAAAGCACAATTGTTGCATGACTGTACCTAACCATAAACATCAATGCCTTTCTTAAAATCAATACACAGAAGTATATATTTTTAAACCTGCATATTTAGCTAAAAGAAATCCAGGTTAGCAGGCAATATTAACCAGGTGAAATTGTCACTTCTCTTGCTTTCATTGCATGCAGATTTATGGTATATGCAACAGTTTGGGCCGCCTGGCTCATTGCGAACTAATTTGCCAGAACTTTACGCAATTATGACATAACATTGTAGGTTGTGCAATGTAACAGGAATATTTAGACTTATGGATGCCACCCGTTAGATAAAATACCAAACGGTTCCGTATTTCACTGAAAGAATAAACGTTTTGTTTTCGAGAGGATAGTTTCCGGATTCGATCATATTAGTGACCTAAGGCCCATATTTCTGTGTGTTATTATGTTATAATTAAGTCTATGATTTGATATTTGATAGAGCAGTCTGACTGAGCGATGGTAGGCACCAGCAGGCTCGTAAGCATTCATTCAAACAGCACTTTTTGTGCGTTTTGCCAGCAGCTTTTCGCAATGCTTCAAGCATTGAGCTGTTTATGACTTCAAGCCTATCAACTCCCGAGATTAGGCTGGTGTAACCGATGTGAAATGGCTAGCTAGTTAGCGGGGTGCGCGCTAATAGCGTTTCAAACGTCACTCTCTCTGAGACTTGCTCTGCAAGGGCCGTGGCTTTTGTGGAGCGATGGGTAACGCTGCTTCAAGGGTGGCTGCTGTCGATGTGTTCCTGATTCGAGCCCAGGTAGGGGCGAGGAGAGGGACGGAAGCTATACTGTTACACTGGCAATACTAAAGTGCCTATAAGAACATCCAATAGTCAAAGATATATGAAATGCAAATCGTATAGAGAGAAATAGTCCTATAAACTCAAATCTAAAAAACTAAAACTTAAGAACTGTCTGGGGTACTGGCAAGTGTTATAAAAGTGTTTATAAAGGGCCCAGAAGTGTTTTTGGGTCAATTTACCCTTTAACCCCAATTTGCATTGAAACATCGGGATAGTGTGTTGATATCAGTAATATTTAAGAACACGAGCATAAATGTTTTTTGTTAAGATTTAAGTTGATTTAAACACAAACTAACTGAAATTAACTGAAAGTTGTGTGTGTTATGTTCTTTGCCCACTTCCTGTTTGGAAGAACACAATCTGAGGTTTGTGGTTTTTGAACTCAGCCCCTATCGAATACACAATGGGATATGGGTTATGTTGCACTTCCTAAGGCTTCCACTAGATGTCAACCGTCTTTAGAACGTTGTTTCAGGCTTCTACTGTGAAGTGGGAGCGAATGAGAGCTGTTTGACTAAGGGGTCTGGCAGCAGCCTTGTTCTCAGTCACGCGCGTTCACATGAGAGGTATCTCTCGTTACATTGCTTTTCTACAAACAATGGAATTCTCCGGTTGGAACATTATTGAACATTTATGATAAAAACATCCTAAAGATTTATTCTATACTTAGTTTGACAAGTTTCTTCGACCTGTAATATAACTTTTTGAACTTTTCGTCCGACTGGACCTGAACGTGCGTTTGGATTTGTTTACCAAACGCCCTAACAAAGAAGCTATTTGGACATAAATGATGGACATTATCGAACAAAACAAACATTTATTGTGGAACTGCGATTCCCGGGAGTGCATTCTGATGAAGATCATCAAAGGTAAGTGAATATTTATAATGCTACATGGCAGATATTTATTTTGGCTGGTTTGGGCTCTGAGCACCGTACTCAGATTATGCTTTTTCCGTAAAGTGTTTTTGAAATCTGACATAGCGTTAAGGATTTGGATTTGCATTAAGGAGAAGTGTATCTAAAGTTCCATGCATAACACTTGAATTTTCATCAACATTTATAATGAGTATTTCTGGGAATTCATGTGCCTCTCTGCACAATCACCGCATGTTTTAGAACTACTGAATGTAATGCACCAATGTAAAATGAGAATTTTTATATAAATATGCACTTTATCAAACAAAGCATACATGTATTGTGTAACATGAAGTCCTATGAGTGTCATCTGATGAAGATCATCAAAGGTTAGTGATTCATTTTATCTCTTTGTGCTTTTTGTGACTTCTCTCTTTGGCTGGAAAAATGGCTGGGTTTTTCTGTGGCTTGGTGGTGACCTAACATAATCGTTTATGGAGCTTTCACTGTAAAGCATTTTTTAAATCAGACACTGTGGCTGGATTAACGAGAATTTTAACTTTAAAATGGTGCCTAATACTTATATGTTTGAGACATTTTATTTATGAGATTTCTGTTGATTTGTATTTGGCGCCCTGCAATTTCATTGGCTGTTGGCGAAAATAGGGAAAACACCAATGGGGATGAATTATTTTGCAAGGCACTGTAAAAAGTGGTGGTGTATGGACTGTAGTTGATCCGTGATCCGTACGGATCACCCCCCACGGTTCGGCACGCATGTGAACCGCAAATCAATTGCAAAGTTTAACCATCATCGTGTGAAATACAGTTTTACTGCCTCTGTTACTTTTTAAAGTAATAATTCCCTACATCTCGATGCAGAGTTGCAGTGAAAAGTTAAAGATAAGAGATGCGTGTTGTGTTTTGCTCTGAAGCCTGAAGTTTGATTCATATTTTTTTTAAGCAGTTGCGTTGCAAAAAGCAAAGAATAAAAAAGAACAGTGACAGCCATGGCTAGCGGAGGAGCTGATGTACTGGAAAAGCCTCCCTCTTCATTTAAGTCATGTATGGGAGCATTTTGGCTTCACTGTCAAATATGATGACGGAAGAAGGGTGGTGGACAACACCACTACGGTGTGTAGGCGTTGTGCCACAGATGTCGTTCCCATAGCAACGATTAAAACATTCCCTAACCAGAAACCGTGGATTGATGGCAGCATTCGTGTGAAACTGAAAGCGCGAACCACTGCTTTTAATCAGGGCAAGGTGTCTGGTAACATGACCGAATACAAACAGTGCAGCTATTCCCTCCGCAAGGCTATCAAACAAGCTAAGCGTCAGTACAGAGACAAAGTAGAATCTCAATTCAACGGCTCAGACACAAGAGGCATGTGGCAGGGTCTACAGTCAATCACGGACTACAGGAAGAAATCCAGCCCAGTCACGGACCAGGATGTCCTGCTCCCAGGCAGACTAAATAACTTTTTTGCCCGCTTTGAGGACAATACAGTGCCACTGACACGGCCTGCAACGAAAACTTGCCGTCTCTCCTTCACTGCAGCCGAGGTGAGTAAGACATTTAAACGTGTTAACCCTCGCAAGGCTGCAGGCCCAGACGGCATCCCCAGCCGCGCCCTCAGAGCATGCGCAGACCAGCTGGCCGGTGTGTTTACGGACATATTCAATCAATCCCTATACCAGTCTGCTGTTCCCACATGCTTCAAGAGGGCCACCATTGTTCCTGTTCCCAAGAAAGCTAAGGTAACTGAGCTAAACGACTACCGCCCCGTAGCACTCACTTCCGTCATCATGAAGTGCTTTGAGAGACTAGTCAAGGACCATATCACCTCCACCCTACCTGACACCCTAGACCCACTCCAATTTGCTTACCGCCCAAATAGGTCCACAGACGATGCAATCTCAACCACACTGCACACTGCCCTAACCCATCTGGACAAGAGGAATACCTATGTGAGAATGCTGTTCATTGACTACAGCTCGGCATTCAACACCATAGTACCCTCCAAGCTCGTCATCAAGCTCGAGACCCTGGGTCTCGACCCCGCCCTGTGCAACTGGGTACTGGACTTCCTGACGGGCCGCCCCCAGGTGGTGAGGGTAGGCAACAACATCTCCTCCCCGCTGATCCTCAACACTGGGGCCCCACAAGGGTGCGTTCTGAGCCCTCTCCTGTACTCCCTGTTCACCCACGACTGCGTGGCCACGCACGCCTCCAACTCAATCATCAAGTTTGCGGACGACACAACAGTGGTAGGCTTGATTACCAACAACGACGAGACGGCCTACAGGGAGGAGGTGAGGGCCCTCGGAGTGTGGTGTCAGGAAAATAACCTCACACTCAACGTCAACAAAACTAAGGAGATGATTGTGGACTTCAGGAAACAGCAGAGGGAACACCCCCCTATCCACATTGATGGAACAGTAGTGGAGAGGGTAGCAAGTTTTAAGTTCCTCGGCATACACATCACAGACAAACTGAATTGGTCCACTCACACAGACAGCATTGTGAAGAAGGCGCAGCAGCGCCTCTTCAACCTCAGGAGGCTGAAGAAATTCGGCTTGTCACCAAAAGCACTCACAAACTTCTACAGATGCACAATCGAGAGCATCCTGGCGGGCTGTATCACCGCCTGGTACGGCAACTGCTCCGCCCTCAACCGTAAGGCTCTCCAGAGGGTAGTGAGGTCTGCACTGGGGGCAAACTACCTGCCCTCCAGGACACCTACACCACCCGATGTCACAGGAAGGCCATAAAGATCATCAAGGACATCAACCACCCGAGCCACTGCCTGTTTACCCCGCTATCATCCAGAAGGCGAGGTCAGTACAGGTGCATCAAAGCTGGGACCGAGAGACTGAAAAACAGCTTCTATCTCAAGGCTATCAGACTGTTAAACAGCCACCACTAACATTGAGTGGCTGCTGCCAACACACTGACACTGACTCAACTCCAGCCACTTTAATAATGGGATTGATGGGAAATGATGTAAATATATCACTAGCCACTTTAAACAATGCTACCTTATATAATGTTACTTACCCTACATTATTCATCTCATAGGCATACGTATATACTGTACTCTATATCATCGACTGTATCCTTATGTAATACATGTATCACTAGCCACTTTAACTATGCCACTTTGTTTACATACTCATCTCATATGTATATACTGTACTCGATACAATCTACTGTATCTGCCTATGCTGCTCTGTACCATCACTCATTCATATATCCTTATGTACATATTCTTTATCCCCTCACACTGTGTACAAGACAGTAGTTTTGGAATTGTTAGTTAGATTACTTGTTGGTTATTACTGCATTGTCGGAACTAGAAGCACAAGCATTTCGCTACACTCGCATTAACATCTGCTAACCATGTGTATGTGACAAATAAAATTTGATTTGATTTGATTTGAAAGGTGTATGATCATGGAAATACATTGAGCATGGCCACACATTTAAAGCATCATCACCCTAGTGTGTCAGTGACAGGAGACAACTCAGCCAAGACCTAACAACTTCTCCCCACGGCTTTTAAGCAGTCCTTTGCTGCAGAATCAGACTGGGCTAAAGCCATCACCAAATCTATTGATGTTTATCGCTGCAGACATGAGGCCATAATCTGTTGTGGAAAATGAAAGGTTCAAAAATATGGTGAAAGTGCTTGAGCCATGCTAGGAAATGCCCCTCACGCACCCACTTCAGTATGAAGATCATGCCAGATCTTTATGAACAGGAAAAGATAAATTGTCGAAAAATTATCCAAGGCATCCTCTGTTGCTCTCACCACAGACGGGTGGACCTCCAGGGCAACGGAAAGCTATGTCAGTGTGACTGCTCACTACACCACAGAGGAATGGGAGATGCGAAGTCCGGTGCTGCAGGCACGAGAGTCAGGCACAAATCTGTCACAGGTACTGCTCGGAGCAGTAGCAGAGTGGAAGCTAGAGAGGCCCAATAGCAATATTCCAATCACCACAGATAATGCCAAAAACCAAGTAAATGCAGTGATTGAAGCTGTACTGGGACCACAGATAGGTTGCTTTGCACATGTGATCAATTTAGCATCCCAAGGGGGAATCTCAGTGAACCAGATGGACCGCCTCCTTGGGAGGATCAGGAAGGTGGTTTCCTTTTTCCACCGACGCATAACAGCCGCTCGTGTGCTTAAGACCAAGCAAGAAATTCTACAGCTACCGACCCACAAGCTCATACACGATTTCACAACAAGATGGAACTCCACTTATGACATTTTGGAGAGCTATCTTGAGCAGCAGGCCGCTGTATACTCGGCACTGACAGACAGGACCCTGAAAAAAAAAGTAAAGACATCGTCACCTTGTCTGACGATGACGTGAAAGTGGCAGAGGAGGTCATCCAGGTGCTCAAACCCCTCAAAACGATTACAACTCTATTGAGCACTGCAACTGCACCGTCTGTGTCCATGGTCCTACCTCTGAAAACAAGGATTCTACAATCCATGGCCCCAAGTGAGAACGACGGCACCATCACTAAAGATGTCAAGGCTGCCATTATATAGAGAGGACCTGAACCCCAGGTACCCCCCTAATGTACAGGACTACCTTCATAGATCTACTGCACTGGAACCAAGGTTAAAGTCCCTGTCTCACCTAGACCCTGCCCTACACCAGAGGACATACAGTGATCTTTCTTACCACTGAGATTGTGGCCACTGAAGAGGTTAAAAAAATTAGAGTGAATTACTTAAATAATAAATATACTGCAGTCTAATCTTAGTCTATGCTATTGCTATTAGAATCATCAATTTGTGATTTGGAATAATAATAATGATTTTTATTAAATGTTATTGCCACAATTATAGTTCTATGAAAAATAATTTGAAGTTATAAGCTCAAGTCTGCTTTGCTTTCTTTTTTTTGATGTGGACACAGGTTATTTTTAATTCACTATTGTTCAAAGGAAGAAGGTATCATGCCTCATTGCACTTTAATTTAACAGTTGAGTATTGACTGTTAAGATTTTTTTTAAACATTGAAAAGTTCCTCGCTTTAAGTGTTTTTTAAGTAATAAATGGAAAGCAGAGTTGTATTTGTCTCCCTTTCTTTTTGCTGATCTGAAAAATTAGCCGATTTGTGACTCAAAACCGTGATAAGATCCGAACAGTGAGTTTTATGATATGTTGCACCACTAGTAAAAAGCATGTTAAACATCCTTCCTCCAATTAAGTTTTTATTTGAGAATTGCCAGAACAATCTGTGATAGCAAAAATAGGCTTATTCTGTGTCTGGGAAACTGGCCCTAAAAGAAACAACAACAGATATAAGGTTAACTATTGAACCTTTCAAACCCACCTCTCTCTTTCTCCTGCAGAATGGGGGCACCAGCGACAGCGTACGACGAGAAGAAGGAAACATGCGGGACCGTCTGTCTGAAGTATCTCCTATTCACATTCAACTTCCTCTTCTGGGTGAGTCTGTCTGCCTGCATGTGACTTTCATGCTGGGAGGACAACTCCTCTGAGATATATGGGTTTTTGTATCTTTCTGGTGTCCACAGACCAACACAACACCACCAGGCATTCCATCCCACATTCCCTATCACACAACACACAACTTCCCAGACCGCTAGACTGAACGGCTAGTCTGCCACACTGTGGGAGATGGCAGCTGTCCTAATACAGATCTCAGAAAAGATGTGTCTGCTAATGCAAACCTAATAATCTAGCCTTCCTAGGCTGCTACATATGCTCAAATACATGTTTTCCCCTAAAAAATTATCCCTTGTGCAAATATTCTACAGCTGTGTCTCGCTGTCCAGACCTCACTGGTGCAGGAAACTCTCTGATAGCCCAGAATATTTTTTACAATGTTGCAAGTTCCTTGAAGACCAGCCATGCGTAGCCAATGTGATTTATAGGATATTTATTTTTATCAGGATATTTTCTACCTGCACGCTGCAATGTTTTTATTTGTTGGCTTTATGTAGGCTATTTTTACATATTGGAAATGGCAATATAAATTACTTTTAAGATTTGAATCGTTTTCATTTAAGATTTTGATTAACACGTCATTGATAGGATTTTGATTAACACATCATTGATTTTGAGATATGAAGACTTTATTATAAAATAAATGAAAGTGTTCTACTAAAATGTGCATATGAAAATCATAACTTGCACGGAGATAAGTAGAAATTGTACGATAACTTGGCACTCCAAATGGAAAAGGTTGCCGACCGCTGGTGTAACCTGTTACCGACAACTTTAGGAGCTTAATGGCGGAATCTTTGAAGAGCAGTGGGAGGAGAAAGGTCGGGAACAGCCTTACAGTATATAAACATCAGCATGACTGACTGTTTGTGTATATTTCACAGACTGAATGTCATTCACATCGAGTGTATCGAGCCCATCTCCTCTGCTCCCTTCTTAGTGAATGAATGACCTTGCATTACAAGGAGATCAGTAGCTGTGTAAGTGATTGAGTTGGCACGAGGACACATTTTTTTGGTGCAGTACTGCAACATCTGCTGATGTACAAGTGTAAACGGTCTATTTAACCGCTTTTCATCATATTCAAACTGTGGATGGTGATGTATTTTCTAAGTTGATATAGGCCTGTAATGTTGTGTTTTAAAGAAGAATACACACCAAGTACTGCCATCTTCATTAACATCATGGGAGCAGTTCCACAGTGTTTAATATTGCATAAGGATGATTGCCTATAAGAGTTGAAGGTGGCTGTGGTTCATTTGTTTCCCACTGTAGGTGGTGGGCTGTAGCAAGCTATCTGCTTTAGTTTTGAGATGATCGATCTATGTCAAGGGAGGAAGTGGTTTTTACTTATTTGTAGGGCTCACCCCATTTAGTCGGCTGGTCAATTGTTTGGTCAATAGGCTGTTGGTCGACCAAGATTTCTTTAGTCGGGCAGTAGTGGACTGATCCATTGTGGAGGCCATGGGGATGGCATAGTCCATCAGTCTGAGACGTGCTACTGAAATTGTACAGTTCAAGTCGGAAGTTTACATACACTTAGGTTGGAGTCATTAAAATTTGTTTTGCAACCACGCCACTAATTTCTTGTTCACAACTATAGTTTTGGCAAGTCGGTTAGGACATCTACTTTGTGCATGACACAAGTAAGTTTTCCAACATTTGTTTACAGACAGATTATTTCACTTATCATTCACTGTGTCGCAATTCCAGTGGGTCAAAAGTTTACATACACTAAGTTGACTGTGTCTTTAAACAGCTTGGAAAATTACAGAAAATTATGTAATGGCTTTAGAAGCTTCTGATAGGCTAATTGATATCATTTAAGTCAATTGGAGGTGTACCTGTGGATGTATTTCAAGGCCTACCTTCAAACTCAGTGCCTCTTTGCTTGACATCGTGGGAAAATCAAAAGAAATCAGCCAAGACCTAAGAAAAACAATTGTAGACCTCCACAAGTCTGGTTCATCCTTGGGAGCAATTTCAAAATGCCTGAAGGTACCACGTTCATCTGTACAAACAATAGTACGCAAGCATAAACACCATGGAACCACGCAACTGTCATACCGCTCAGGAAGGAGAAGCGTTCTGTCTCCTAAAGATGATTGGTGCGAAAAGTGCAAATCAATCCCAGAACAACATCAAAGGACCCTGTGAAGATGCTGGAGGAAACAGGTACAAAAGTATTTATATCCACAGTAAAACAAGTCCCATATTGATATAACCTGAAAGGCCTCTCAGCAAGGAAGAAGCAACTGCTCCAAAACCGGCATAAAAATGCCAGACTACGGTTTGCAACTGCATATGGGGACAAAGATCGTACTTTTTAGAGAAATGTCCTCTGTTCTGATGAAACAAAAATATAACTTTTTTGGCCATAATGACCATCGTTATGTTTGGAGGAAAAAGGGGGAGGCTTGCAAGCCGAAGAACACTGTCCCAACTGTGAAGCACGGCTGTGGCAGCATCATGTTGTGGGGGTGCTTTGCTGCAGGAGGGACTGGGGCACTTCACAAAATAGATGGCTTCATGAGGTAGGAAAAAGATGTGGATATATTGAAGCAACATCTCAAGACGTCAGTCAGGAAGTTCAAGCTTGGTCGCAAAGGGGTCTTCCAAATGGACAATGACCTCAAGCATACTTCCAAAGTTGTGGCAAAATGGCTTAAGGACAACAAAGCCAAGGTGTTGGAGTGGCCATCACAAAGCTCTGACCTCAATCGTATATACATTTGTGGGCAGAACTGAAAAAGCATGTGCGAGCGAGGAGGCCTACAAGCCTGACTCAGTTACACCAGCTCTGTCAGGAGGAATGGGCCAAAATCCGCCCAATTTATTGTGGGAAGCTTGTGGAAGGCTACCCAAAACGTTTGACCCAAGTTAAACAATCTAAAGGCAATGCTACCAAACACTAATTGAGTGTATGTCTACTTCTGACTCACTGGGAATGTGATGCAAGAAATAAAAGCTGAAATAAATAATTTTCTCTAATAAAGTGGGCATCCTAAGGCAGGGAATTTTTACTATGATTAAATGTCAGGAATTGTGAAAAACTGAGTTTAAATGTATTTGGCTAAGGTGTATGTAAACTTCCGACTTCAATTGTGTATGGTTATATTACATAAGAACAACTGTGCAACACTAATAAAAATACTATGTTTTTAAATGCTCTTTCTCCCCTCGTTGGATAGTGGTCGCTGTCCTCAATTCAGGAACACATCAGTCTTCTGTTGAATTGGTGTATTTTCCTAGACCATGTTGAGTTGTGCATAATAGCAAAGTTAACCAGCATATTGGTGTTAAGATCAATGCGGCGGAGGCAGCAGCAGAATGAGGACATGAGAAAACAGCCCTTGCCTTATTGTCTAAGAAAAGTGAAGAGAGAGGAAATCCCAACTTTATTAGGTCTATAATCAATAGCCTAACTGTTTAATGTGGCTGGTCTTTATAAATCATCAATATATCTACATAAATAAGACAGATCCTGCTTCTGTTGCCTGTTTGAGTGTTTGGTTAATAGCCTACTGATTCCGTGAGCACCAAGCATCATGCAATGAATGACAAGCTATATAACCTGCAGTTATTCTAGCCCCGGACGAATCAACATCCCTGTGTTTTCAGAGAAATATCTGCATTTGACAGGTGTTGCTCACGGTTTGCGCAAGAAAACAACTGATTCGATAAATTGAACTATGCTGTGCATAAGCTATATATGAATGGCCTATATGTAGCCTATCAATTCTCAAAGTGAATGCTTTTGTTTGTTTTATGTCTGTATGAATTGAATATTAGCAAATGTATCAGTAAAAAAATATTGAGCCTATTTAATGCAACCCTTGCTGTTATTAATAGATTGTTAAGCAGCATACAACTGACCTAAACGTTTGTAAATTATAAGTAAACTTTCTCATCCATAGCCTAAAAGCAATCAAATCAATTGCTGGTTGGACTCCCTCTAGTCATTTGTGTGTCTTAATTATTTAGTTAAAGAGTGTGCTTAAAGCATCAGACAAGCATAGTGAATATAGTTGATTTGATTAAAACACATAGGAGGTGTCAATATATGGAAAAATACACGTTTAAAAATGTTGTCTAGTCGATTGGCAGCCGAGTACTAAACTGTAAAACAAACAATCAAGCATTGCATTGTGTACTATCCATGGTACTATCTCTGCTGAAAACGTCTGCCAATCACGTTATCCGTGCTCGAGAGTTCTCTCCCGCCGACTTCTCAGGTCAAGTATTTTTTATTTATATGTAATCTAACTATTTAGTTATAGAAAGAGGATACTATCAATGCAAACTGTAAAATTACTCCCAACTTAGAATGCAGCAACCTCAGTAATGTAGCTAGCTTGCTCGTTAGATAGCTAGTTACAACAAGTAGATATGTTGCTAGCTAGCAGGAGCGGATACAGTACCTTCAGAAAGTATTCACACCCCTTGACTTTTTTAAAATTTTGTTGTGTTACAGCCTAAATATTTTTTAATTAAACTAAGATTTTGTGTTTCCGGCCTACACACAATACCCCCATGTCAGTGGAATTATGTTTTTAGAAAATGTTACAAATGTATTCAAAATGAAAAGCTGCAATGTCTTTTAGTCAATAAGTATTCAACCCCTTTGTTATGGCCCTGCCGTCACTATTTAGACATTGGGATGACATATGCATTTGCATGTTGTCTATTTTGTGGGTTTTGTCTGACACAGTCTAGTGCATTTTAGATTTGAAGAACACCAACTACAGATACACGTACGTACTTGTTTGAGCATTTCAAAGACTGAATTCAGTTTAACAGATGACAAATATATTATTTTACTATTGTAACATGCCGTGGTGAGAATTCTATTGTTCCCATCAGGTGCCCAGGTTTTTGCCAAGAGTGTGCAAAGCTGTCATCAAGGGAAAGGGTGGTTACTTTGAAGAATCTCAAATGTAAAATATTTTTGGATTTGTTTAACACTTTTTTTTTTGGTTACTACATGATGTGTTATTTCATAGTTTTGATGTCTTCACTATTATTCTACAATGTAGACCATACAATGTAGACCAAAAGGAAAACCCTGGAATGAGTAGGTGTGTCCAAACTTTTGACTGGTACTGAATGTTATGGAAAACATGTCTCACACGCAGGCATAGTTAGTAGAATGAGGAATGGGTTGGCAAGATTTTGGCAGCGTCAACTTTTAGAATGTTAGTCGGAAAGTTATTCATTTAAAACACCTAAATATACTCACATTGAGTATGGTTACATGAACACAATAATAGTGCGAATAGTCAGATTATTATCATTTAGATTTAAACATTTACATGCTTTGCCAGCAGAACGATTTCCCTAATAATCCTGTTTACATGGACACGTCTGAAATCAGAAACGTTCTACCAATACGACCCATGTTATTTTTGTGAAGAATATTTGATTCTTGAGTTCAGACATGTATGAAGTTTGTATGTGAAAACTATTTCTAAGATGCATACTTTCAGTTTTTCTGTACTCACTTCACTTGTGCTAAAAGAAGCTCACATTGCTTGTGCTTGAACATGCGCAGATCAAATACATCGCTATAATGTCTTAATAATTCGAAAGATTGCTCAGAAAAACGTGTTTTTATCAGCACATGCTTACTTCGATTATGACCGTATGCTGATTTTAAGATAAGCAGAGTGCGGTGTTTACATGACTAACGCCATAACCAGCCTACTGCCATAATCAGTTTAGTATCAAATTATTTGTGTGCATGTAAACATACTCATTCAATTAACATTTATTATTTGAAACTTAAACTGTAGTTTTCTAGCTGCTTTTTCTTATAATCCTACATCATTCTCTATTCCTTATATTCCAATGCATCCAACATTATGCATGCCCACCATGGTATTTGGTAGCTGCTATTTGAGGACTCATCTGGTTTAGAAATCAAACTCGGGTTATTGCAGAGCCCATTGTACAACCATTTTTAGAAAATATGTTATTGCATGGTATGCTATATGTATTGGCTAATATGCTTATGCAGTTGTCATTTTTTTTAAACCTCCATTCTAACCAGTGGTGTAAAGATCATTTAAAGTACTACTTAAGTCATTTTTGGGGGTATCTGTACTTTACTCTTTATATTTTTGACAACTTTTACTTCACTACATTCCTAAAGAAAATGATGTACTTTTTACTCCATGCATTTTCTCTGAGATTGAAAAGTACTCATTACATTTTGAATGCTTAGCAGCCAGAACAATAGTAAAATCCATGCACTTATCAAGAAAACATCCCTAC
The DNA here is from genome assembly GCF_045791955.1 of Oncorhynchus clarkii lewisi. Taxonomy (NCBI): domain Eukaryota; kingdom Metazoa; phylum Chordata; class Actinopteri; order Salmoniformes; family Salmonidae; genus Oncorhynchus; species Oncorhynchus clarkii. Next base: position 54,993,317 of record NC_092152.1, read on the forward strand.
TGCCTCTGATCTGGTGGACTCCCTTAACACACATGCTTAGTTTGTAAATTATGTCTGAGTGTTGGAGTGTGCCCCTGGCTATCCGTAAATAATAAAAACAAGAAAATGGTGCTGTCTGGTTTACTTAATATAAGGAATTTGAAATGATTTATACTTTTTACTTTTGATACTTAAGTATACATAAAACCAAACACTGTTAGATTTTTACTCGTCATACTTAACAGAAAATCACTTAAGGTATCTTTACTTTTTCTTAAGTATAACAATTAAGTACTTTTTCCACCACTGATTCTAACATGCAGTGCCCCTTCACTTTTTCCACATTTTGTTACGTTACAGCCTTATTCTAAAATGGACTAAATAACATTTTTCCCATCAATCTACATACAATACCCCAGCAAAAATAGGTTTTTAGAGCTTTTTGCAAATGTATAAAAAAATAAAAACTGATCACATTTACGTAAGTATTCAGACCCTTTACTCAGTACTTTGTTGAAGCACCTTTGGCAGCGATTACAGCCGCCTTGGGTATGACGCTACAAGCTTGGCACACCTGTATTTGGGGAGTTTCTCACATTCTTCTCTGCAGATCCTCTCAAGCTCTGTCAGGTTGGATGGGGAGCGTCGCTGCACAGCTATTTTCAGGTCTCCAGAGATGTTCGATCGTGTTCAAGTCTGGCCTCAGGCTGGGCCACTCAAGGACATTCAGAAACTTGTCCACTCCTGTGTTGTCTTGGCTGTGTGCTTAGGGTCATTGTCCTGTTTGAAAGGTAATCCTTCGTCCCAGTCTGAGGTCCTGAGCACTCTGGATCTCTCTACTTTGCTCCGTTCATCTTTCCCTTGATCCTGACTGCCTCCCAGTCCATGCCGCTGAAAAACATCCCCACAGCATGATGCTGCCACCACCATGCTTCAGCATAGGGATGGTGCCAGGTTTTCTCCAGATGTGATGCTTGGCATTCAGGCCAAAGAGTTCAATCTTGGTTTCATCAGACCAGAGAATCTTGTTTCTCATGATCTGATCTCATATGCTTCTTACTGAGGAGAGGCTTCCGTCTGGCCACTCTATAAAGGTCTGATTGGTGGAGTGCTGCAGAGATGGTTCTCCCATCTCCTTGACCAAGGCCCTTCTCCCCCAATTGCTCAGTTTGGCTGGACGGCCAGCTCTGGGACGGTTCTTGGTGGTTCCAAACTTCTTCCATTTAACAATGATGGAGGCCACTGTGTTCTTAGGGACCTTCAATGCTGCAGAAATGTTTTGGTACCCTTCCCCAGTTCTGTGCCTCGACACAATCCTGTCTCGGAGCTCTACGGACAATTCCTTTGACTTAATAGCTTGGTTTTTGCTCGGATATGCGCTGTCAACTGTGGGACCTTATATCGACATATACACTGCTCAAAAAATAAAGGAAACACTAAAATAACATCCTAGATCAGAATGAATGAAATATTCTTATTCAATACTTTTTTCTTTACATAGTTGAATGTGCTGACAACAAAATCACACACAAATTATCAATGGAAATCAAATTTATCAACCCATGGAGGTCTGGATTTGGAGTCACACTCAAATTAAAGTGGAAAACCACACTACAGGCTGATCCAACTTTGATGTAATGTCCTTAGAACAAGTCAAAATGAGGCTCAGTAGTGTGTGTGGCCTCCACGTGCCTGTATGACCTCCCTACAACACCTGGGAATGCTCCTGATGAGGTGGAGGGATCTCCTCCCAGACCTGGACTAAAGCATCCGCCAACTCCCGGACAGTCTGTGGTGCTACGTAGCATTGGTGGATGGAGCGAGACATGATGTCCCAGATGTGCTCAATTGGATTCAGGTCTGGGGAACGGGCAGGCCAGTCCATAGCATCAATGCCTTCCTCTTGCAGGAACTGCTGACACACTCCAGCCACATGAGGTCTAGCATTGTCTTGCATTAGGAGGAACCCAGGGCCAACCGCACTAGCATATGGTCTCACAAGGGGTCTGAGGATCTCATCTCGGTACCTAATGCCAGTCAGGCTACCTCTGGCGAGCACATGGAGGGCTGTGCTGCCCCCCAAAGAAATGCCACCCCACACCATGACTGACCCACCGCCAAACCGGTCATGCTGGAGGATGTTGCAGGCAGCAGAACGTTCTCCACGGAGTCTCCAGACTCTGTCACGTCTGTCACATGTGCTCAGTGTGAACCTACTTTTATCTGTGAAGAGCACATGGCGCCAGTGGCGAATTTGTCAATCTTGGTGTTCTCTGGCAAATGCCAAATGTCCTGCACGGTGTTGGGCTGTAAGCACAACCCCCACCTGTGGATGTCGGGCCCTCATACCACCCTCATGGAGTCTGTTTCTGACCGTTTGAGCAGACACATGCACATTTGTGGCCTGCTGGAGGTCATTTTGCAGGGCTCTGGCAGTGCTCCTCCTGCTCCTCCTTGCACAAAGGCGGAGGTAGCGGTCCTGCTGCTGGGTTGTTGCCCTCCTACATCCTCCTCCTGGTAGCGCCTCCATGCTCTGGACACTACGCTGACAGACACAGCAAACCTTCTTGCCACAGCTCTCATTGATGTGCCATCCTGGATAAGCTGCACTACCTGAGCCACTTGTGTGGGTTGTAGACTCCGTCTCATGCTACCACTAGAGTGAAAGCACCGCCAACATTCAAAAGTGACCAAAACATCAGCCAGGAAGCATAGGAACTGACAAGTGGTCTGTGGTCACCCCCTGCAGAACCACTCCTTTTATTAGGGGTGTCTTGCTAATTGCCTATAATTTCCACCTGTTGTCTATTCCATTTGCACAACAGCATGTGCAATTTATTGTCAATCAGTGTTGCTTCCTAAGTGGACAGTTTGATTTCACAGAAGTGTGATTGACTTGGAGTTACATTGTGTTGTTTAAGTGTTCCCTTTTATTTTTTTGAGCAGTGTATTATATATGCCAATCATCACGTCATGTCCAGTCAATTGAATTTACCCCAGGTGGACTCCAATCAAGTTGTAAAATCATCTCAAGGATGATCAATGGAAACAGGATGCACCTGAGCTCAATTTTGAGTCTAATATCAAAGGGTCTGAATACTTATGTAAATAAGGTACATTTTTGAAAAACCTGTTTTCGCTTTGTCATTATGGGTTATAGTGTGTAGATTGAGGAAAACATGTATTTTGATCCATTTTAGAGTAAGACTGTAACGTAACAAAATGTGGAACAAGTAAAGTGTTCTGAATAATTTCCGAATGCTCTGTATATCTGGGTTTTTATGCTAATTATTTGATTGGATGTTTATTTAAGGCTGCAGCTAGTTCCTTGAAATCAGACAATCATGCCAAAGCATGATTCTTTATTGAATTCACTTACAGAGATCGCTAATGAAACACTAGCTTCCTGAGAGGCACATTGACATTTACAGTATTAGCTGGCTAGTCTAGTCAACTGTAATATTGGCGAGCTTTCAATTGTTAACACTCCATATGATCAAGACCGTTCATATTGCATGCTGCATATTTCAAGTGCCCTCGAAAACCGATATTTATCTCATTTCAGACTTTGGGAGCTAATGTTAGATCCTCTTAACACACTGAAAGCACATCAGAGGCTGTGTTAACATCTTGGCTGCCTTCATCAAGAGGGGTATGTGCAGGAGTTCTAATTGGTTCCAAGTTTAGCAGTTTGCTAAATAACCTGAAGACTTTTGAGATATACTTTCTCAAATGTACCTTTTTGCAAGAATTGAAGGTGACAACATTTTACAGTAATCATAAGAATATTTCATTGTCGTAGCCAGCAGCATACCACCCTGCATACCACTGCTGGCTTGCTTCTGAAGCTAAGCAGGGTTGGTCCTGGTCAGTCCCTGGACCTACTAGCCTGTGTGTCTAATTCTTCCTCTGTACTTTGTCCTCCCAGCTGGCAGGGGGCGTGGTGATGGCAGTGGGCATCTGGACGCTGGTGGAGAAGAGCGACTACATCAGCCTGCTCTCCTCCGCGACCTACGCCGCCTCCGCCTATATCCTAATCCTTGCCGGGGCCATCGTCATGGTGACTGGAGTGCTGGGCTGCTGCGCCACCTTCAAGGAGCAGAGGAGGCTGCTGAGAGTGGTAAGTGTTGACCCTCAATTTTGCACAGACGTTTGCATGAACACGCGTTCACGCATACACTCACACGCACACATGGGTGACACAAGTGCAAACTCTGTCCCAACCAGGACGCAAACTCCCAATCCTCCACACTGTAACACAACATGAAACTATTCTGCCTGCAGCTATGGAACCCTGACCTGTTCACCGGACGTGCTACCTGTCCCAGACCTGCTGTTTTCAACTCTCTAGAGACAGCAGGAGCAGTAGAGATACTCTTAATGATCGACTATGAGCCAACCTACATTTACTCTTGAGGTGCTGACTTGCTGCACCCTCAACAACTACTGTGATTATTATTATTTGACCATGCTGGTCATTTATGAACATTTGAACATCTTGGCCATGTTCTGTTATAATCTCCACCTGGCACAGCCAGAAGAGGACTGGCCTCCCCTCATAGCCTGGTTCCTCTCTAGGTTTCTTCCTAGGTTTTGGCCTTTCTATGGAGTTTTTCCTAGCAACCATGCTTCTACACCTGCATTGCTTGCTGTTTGGGGTTTTAGGCTGGGATTCTGTACAGCACTTTGAGATATCAGCTGATGTAAGAAGGGCTATATAAATATAAAATTAATTCTTACATTGAGAGCTCTTTCCCAACAATGTAGTGATTAATAATATAGATATTTTTTTGATTTTACCTTTATTTAACCAGGTAGGCCAGTTGAGAACAAGTTCTCATTTACAGCTGCGACCTGACCAAGATACAGCAAAGCAGTGCGGCACAAACAACAGCACAGAGTTACACATGGAATAAGCAAACGTACAGTCAATAACACAATGGGGGAAAAAAAGTCCACATACAGTGTGCTCAAACGGTGTGAGGAGGTAAGGCAATAAATAGGCCATAGTTGCGAAGTAATTACAATTTAGCAATTTAACACTGGAGTGATAGCTGTGCAAGTAGAAATACTGGTGTGCAAATAGTAAATAAGAAAAATATGGGGATGAGGTAGGTAGATTAGATGGGCTATTTACAGCTGCAGCGATTTGGTTAGCTGCTCATATAGCTGATGTTTAAAGTTCGTGAGGGAGATAAGTCTCCAACTTCAGCGATTTTTGCAATTCGTTCCAGTCATTGGCAGCAGAGAACTGGAAGGAAAGGCGGCCAAAAGAGGTGTTGGCTTTGGGGATGACCAGTGAGATATACCTGCCGGAGCGCGTGCTACGGGTGTGTGTTGTTATCGTGACCAGTGAGCTGAGATAAGGCGGAGCTTTACCTAGCATGGACTTGTAGATGACCTGGAGCCAGTGGGTCTGGCGACGAATATCTAGCGAGGGCCAGCCGACGAGAGCATACAGGTTGCAGTGGTGGGTGGTGTATGGGGCTTTGGTGACAAAACGAATGGCACTGTGATAGACTGCATCCAGTTGGCTGAGTAGAGTGTTGGAGGCTATTTTGTGAATGACATCGCCGAAGTCGAGGATTGGTAGGATAGTCAGTTCTACAAGGGTATCTTTGGCGACGTGAGTGAAAGAGGCTTTGTTGCGAAATAGATTCTAGATTTAATTTTGGATTGGAGATGTTTAATATGAGTCTGGAAGGAGAGTTTACAGTCTAGCCAGACACTTAGGTATTTGTAGTTGTCCACATATTCTAAGCCAGAACCGTTCAGAGTAGTGATGCTAGTCGGGCGGGTGGGTGCGGGCAGTGATCGGTTGAAAAGCATGCATTTAGTTTGATTAGCATTTAACCTTTCTAGCGCAGGCGTTCTGCTAGCAGAACCCCTCGACAACATTCCGCTGAAAAGGCAGCGAGCGAAATTCAAAAATATATTTTTTTAAATATGTAACTTTCACACATTAACATGTCCAATACAGCAAATGAAAGATAAACATCTTGTTAATCTACCCATCGTGTCCGATTTCAAAAATGCTTTACAGCGAAAGCACAACATGATTATGTTAGGTCATAGCCAAGTCAAAAAAAAACACAGCCATTTTTCCAGCCAAAGATGGGAGTCACAAAAAGCAGAAATATAGTAAAAATGAATCACTAACCTTTGATGATCTTCATCAGATGACACTCATAGGACATCATGTTACACAATACATGTATGTTTTGTTGGATAATGTGCATATTTTTATCCAAAAATCTCAGTTTACATTGGCGCCTTACGTGCAGTAATGTTTTGATTCCAAAACATCCAGTGATTTTGCAGAAATACTCATAATAAACATTGATAAAAGATACAACTGTTATTCACAGAATTAAAGATAGACTTCTCTTTAATGCAACCGCTGTGTCAGATTTCAAAAAAACTTTACGGAAAATGCAAAATCTGAGAACGGCGCTCAGAGCCCAATCCAGCCAGAGAAATATCTGCCATTTGAGTCAACAGAAGTTAGAAGTAACACTATAAATATTCACTTACCTTTGATGATCTTCATCAGAAGGCACTCCCAGGAATCCCAGTTCGACAATAAATGACTGATTTGTTCCATAAAGTCCATAATTTATGTCCAAATAGCCACTCGTTGTTAGCGTGTTCAGCCCAGTAATCCATCTTCATGAGGCGCGAGCACTTCGTCCAGACAAAAACTCGAAAAGTTCCGTTACAGGTCGTAGAAACAAGTCAAACAATGTATGGAATCATTCTTTAGGATGTTTTTAACATAGAACATCAATAAGCTTCCAGCCGGAGAATTCCTATGTCTGAAGAAAAGCACTGGAACGAGCTAACTCTGTTGGGAGCGTGCGTCACGAGCCTGAGACACTCTGCCAGACCACTGACTCAAACAGGTCTCATGAGCCCCTCCTTTATAGTAGAATCCTCAAACCAGTTTCTAAAGACGGTTGACATCTAGTGGAAATGTAGGAAGTGCAACTTGACTCCACAGAGTCCACAGTATTCGGTAGGCCAAGCTTTGAAAAACTACAAACCTCAGATATCCCACTTCCTGGTTGGATTTTTTTCAGGTTTTCACCTGCCATGTGAGTTCTGTTATACTCACAGACATCATTAAAACAGTTTTAGAAACTTCAGATGGTTTTCTATCCAATACCAATAATAGGGACAGAGTAGGAGGCAGTTCACTCTGGGCACACTATTCATCCAAAAGTGAAAATGCTGCCCCCTATCCCAAAAAGGTTAAGAGCAGTTGGAGGCCACGGAAGGAGAGTTGTATGGCATTGAAGCTCGTTTGGAGGTTTGTTAACACAGTGACCAAAGAAGGGCCAGATGTATACAGAATGGTGTCGTCTGCGTAGAGGTCGATCAGGGAATCACCCGCAGCGACATCGTTGATATATACAGAGAAAAGAGTCGACCCGAGAATGTAACCCTGTGGTACCCCCATAGAGACTGCCAGAGGTCTGGACAACAGGCCCTCTGATTTGACACACTGAACTCTGAGAAGTAGTCGGTGAACCAGGCGAGGCAGTCATTTGAGAAACCAAGGCTGTTGAGTCTGCCAATAAGAATACGGTGATTGACAGAGTCAAAAGCCTTGGGCAGTTGGATGAAGACTGCTGCACAGTACTGTCTTTTATCGATGGTGGTTATGATATCATTTAATACCTTGAGCGTGGCTGAGGTGCACCCATGACCAGTTCAGAAACCGGATTGCGCAGCGGAGAAGGTACAGTGGGATTCGAAATGGTCAGTGATCTGTTTATTAACTTGGCTTTAGAAAGGCAGGGCAGGATGGATATAGGTCTGTAACAGTTTGGGTCTAGAGTGTCACTCCCTTTGAAGAGGGGGATGACTGCGGCAGCTTTCCAATCTTTAGGGATCTCAGGGGTTGCAGGGGTTGGGGTAGCCAGGAGAAAAGCATGGCCAGCCGTAGAGAAATGCTTCTTGAAAATCTCGATTATCGTGGATTTATCGGTGGTGACAGTGTGTCCTAGCCTCAGTGCAGTGGGCAGCTGGGAGGAGGTGCTCTTATTCTCCATGGACTTTACAGTGTCCCAAAACTTTTTGGAGTTAGAGCTACAGGATGCAAATTTCTGTTTGAAAAAGCTAGCCTTTGCTTTCCTGACTGACTGCATGTATTGGTTCCTGACTTCCCTGAAAAGTTGCATATCTCGGGGACTATTCGATGCTAGTGCAGTCCAGCACAGGATGTTTTTGTGCTGATCAAGGGCAGTCAGGTATGGAGTGAACCAATGGTTATATCTGTTCTTAGTTCAACATTTTTTGAAAGGGGCATGCTTATTTAAGATGGCGAGGAAATTACTTTTAAAGAACGACCAGGCATCCTCCACCTGATGGGATGAGGTCAATATCCTTCCAGGATACCTGGTCCAGATCGATTAGAAAGGCCTGCTCACAGAAGTGTTTTAAGGAGCGTGTGACAGTGATGAGGGGGAAAGTTTGACTGCGGATCCATAGCACATGCAGGCACTGAGGCTGAGATCCTCATTGAAAACAGCAGAGGTGTAATTGGAGGGCAAGTTGGTCAGGATAATGTCTATGAGGGTGCCCATGTTTATGGATTTAAGGTTGTACGTGGTGGCTTGATAATTTGTGTGAGATTGAAATAATAAAAAATATAATAAAAAAAAAACACAAGTAAGATATAAGTTGAAGAAACACAAGAATGCAAGTGTCAGAGCCAGTACCTGTATTCAATATGCAGGGATACTGGGGTGGTTGAGGTAGGTTTATACATCAATGTGGCTGGTAGTAGGATATACATGGAAACAGGTCTGAAACGTGACTGGTAACCAGAATATATAAATACTTATGGTAATATATACATGTAAACTGGAGTGATAGTGACCAGTAGCAAGATACAGTGAATACTAATGGTAATGGAAATCAATAATCTATGAACAGCTGTGTAATGGTAGTTATACATCTAATCAATAATAATTGTGTGGCGTCAGTAATGGGTGTTTTGAGTATTTGCATGTGAGTAAGAGTGACAGTGAAGGTGTGTGTGTGTGTGTCTGAGTGGGTAGAGAGGGTCCTGTGGATGGGCATAGTCAGTGTGGATAGGCTGTGGGAGAGGGAGAGCAGTAAGCTGTTAGCCATTTTAAGTATTGTGGCCAGGGGATATAAGCTGTTTACTAGTCTGTTGGTCTGTGCCTTGATTCAATAGTACTGCCTGCCGGATGGGAGCTTGGAGAACAGTCCATGTCTCAGGTGGCTGGAGTCTTTGGGGGGGTACACCCCCACGGTTTTCTGTATTCCATGATCAGCCCCTAAGTCTTGCTGATGTGTAGAGAGAGGTATCCGATCTCCTCCTTGTAGGCTGTCTCATCGCCGATGGTGTTCATGCCTACCACTATCGTGTTGTCGGCAAACTTGATGTTGGAGTTGTGTGTGGCCACACATTCGTGGGTAAACAGGGAGTACAGGAGGGGGCTAAGCACACAGCCCAGGGCAGCCCCATGTTGAGGGTCATAATGGCAGAGGTGTTGTTACCTACTCTCATCACCATCAGGAAGTCCAGGATCCAGTTGCGGAGGGAGGTGTTCAGTCCCAGGGTCCCGAACTTGGTGACGGGCTTGGAGGGCACTATGGTGTTGAACATTGATTGAGCTGTAGTCGATGAACAGCATTCTCACATAGGTATTCCTTTTATCCAGGTGGGAGAGTGTGGAGTGTAATTGAGACTACATCTTCTGTAGACAAGCGGTATGCAAATTGTAGTGGGTTGTCTGGGATGATGGAGTTGATGTGTGCCACAGAAGGAAAGCAAGCTTGCAGAAGGAGAGCACAGAAGGAGAGAGCTCATAGGAGAGCACAGAAGGAGAGAGGGAGAGCTCATAGAAGGAGAGTACAGAAGGAGAGAGCTCATAGAAGGAGAGCACAGAAGGGGAGAGAGCGGGCTCACAAAAGGAGAACACAGAAGTGGAGAGAGAGCTCACATAAGGAGAGCATAGAACGGAGAGAAAGAGCTCACAGAAGGTGAGCACAGAAGGGGAGAGTGTGCTCACAGAAGGTGAGCACAGAAGGAGAGAGAGCGCTCACATAAGGAGGGGTCTGGTATGAGCACAGTCCATTCTTCTGGGCAGAATTGACAGGGAGGTGGCACAGAGAGTGGAGGGAAACTGTTTTCCTTCCAAACAGACAAAATTTATATCACTGGCTGAGTCAGAAAACCCCAGAGGCAATGAACGGAGAACCTGACCTCATACTCTGACTGGCCAGAGCCCTACAAGGCTGTCATAGACAGAGCAGAACTGTGCTGGAAGCAGAGGCAAACTTAAAGGGGTAGTGCACCCAAATGAGAATTTGTTGTTTTCCTCACCTTAGAAGTAATTCAATGTGAATGGGTTATGAATGACTGTCATTTACAATAACACTTTCATTACTATACTGCGGTGGCCATAGAAAACATTCACATTGATTACTCTAAAGCAATAGGTGGTAAGGTGCCCTTGTCTCAGAATGACAAGAATACCCTGTAGACTTTTTTTTCTCTTTTAGATAAATGATGTCTAGACCAATGCCTGCTGACAACATGTTGCTAAATCATTTTAGGTCGGTGAGGAACAGAACTAGGTCATCAGAGCCTGTGTGGCGCGTCTGGTTTTGGCATGCAATGACCTGCATAGCAAAATTTGAATTCAAGTGATATATAGGTATTCACATAGGACAATTGTTTTCCTTATCAAATTGAACATGGAATTTTGAGGAAATCAATACTAACACTTCAATGACTTGTTATTTAGTAATAATAGGATCTCTATCCAGTCCTTACCCTGCCTGACCTTTTGAGCGTTATATTCCTTAGGGAAGGTACAAGGGAAGAGTAGTTGAAACGGCCTAATTCAGTATTATTCATTCACTTTGGGTAAGGTTTCTCAAACAATTTTGTTATCAGCTCCTGTTCTAGATGGGCCTCTACTAAATGTCTACGTTTGATCCCAAGCATATGCTGTGGCTTTTGTGTGTTTGAGTGTTGGAATGCAGAGTGCATCCCAAGGAGTTAAGATTAGGCCGATGAATCATGCTGAAGGAATGAACTTGTCAGGAGGGAGGGAGGGGAGAGATGGTTAGGAAGGAGAAGAGGGGTGTGAGTCTGTGCGTGTGTCTGTGTGTGTGTGTGCGTGCGTGCGAGTAACTTAACCCTGTCCATAAGGGCGAGACGACTGCTGTCAAATCTGTGTGAACGACCTCCTTATGTCTTGCCTCTCAACAGCTGTCACAGAGGTCTCTCTCTCTCTCTCTCTCTCTCCGCTCTCTCTCTCCTCGCTCCTCTCTCTCTCTCTCTCTCTCTCTCTCTCTCACTCTCACTCTCACTCTCACTCTCTAAACTGCAAAAATGTCAGTTGGGCTACAGTGAGGAAATCGAATGCAACTGGACGAATCTTGATGAAATATGTTGTTGAAAGCCTGGGCTTTCTGGTGGAGGTTTGTGTGGCGTGCTGTGATGGAGTATTGACTGTCTGATGAGGAATAGGGCAATCTTACCGTAGTTATGTGGGCTGGATAGAATCAATCTACCACAGAGCCATATCTACAGTATACAGTTGAAGTCTGAAGTTTACATACACCTTAGCCAAGTACATTTAAACTCAGTTTTTCATAATTCCTGACATTTAATCCTAGTAAAAAATTCCCTGTCTTAGGTCAGTTAGGATCACCACTTTATTTTAAGAATGTGAAATGTCCGAATAATAATATTGATTCAATATATCCACATAATTTTTCTACCTCATGATGCCATCTATTCTGTGAAGTGCACCAGTCCCTCCTGCAGCAAAGCACCCCGACAACATGATGCTGCCACAGCCGTGCTTCACATTTGGGATGGTGTTCTTCGGCTTGCAAGCCTCCCCCTTTTTCCTCCAAACATAACAGTTCTATTTTTGTTTCATCAGACCAGAGGACATTTCTCCAAAATGTACGATCTTTGTTCCCATGTGCAGTTGCAAACCATAGTCTTACATTTTTTTATGGCGGTTTTGGAGCAGTGGCTTCTTCCTTGCTGAGCGGCCTTTCAGGTTATGTCGATATAAGACTCATTTTACTGTGGATATAGATATTTTTGTACCTGTTTCCTCCAGCATCTTCACAAGGTCCTTTGCTGTTGTTCTGGGATTGATTTGCACTTTTCGCACCAAAGTACGTTCATATCTAGGAGACAGAATGTGTCTTCTTCCTGAGCGGTATGACGGCTGCATGGTCCCATGGTGTTTATACTTTTGTACTATTGTTTGTACAGTTGAACGTGGTACCTTCAGACGTTTGGAAATTACTCCCAATGATGAAACAGACTTGTGGAGGTCTACAAAAAAAATTCTGAGGTCTTGGCTGATTTCTTTTGATTTTCCCATGTCGTCAAGCAATGAGTTTGAAGGTAGGCCTTTGATTCAGGCTAATTGACATCATTTATCAGAAGCTTCTAAAGCCATGACATCATTTTCTGGAATTTTCCAAGCTGTTGAAAGGCACAGTCAAGTTAGGGTATGTAAACTTCTGACCCACTGGAATTGTGATATAGTGAATTATAAGTGAAATAATCTGTCTGTAAACAATTGTTGGAAAAATTACTTGTCATGTACAAAGTAAATGTCCTAACCGACTTGCCAAAACAATAGTTTATTAACAAGAAATTTGTGGAGTGGTTGAAAAACGAGTTAATGACTACAACCTAAGTGTATGTAAACGTCCGACTTCAACTGTATATGTGACTGCTCTACCGTCTTCAGAACTGGATAATAATTTCTTTATTTGCCTCAGTATAATAAAAAATAATAATAATATTGTTTTCAAAAAGGAAAGAGAACCACATTTCTGGGATCTTTTATTTCTGCTCATGAAACATGGGACCAACACTTTACGTTGCGTTTATAGATTTTTTTCATTTCAGTGTATAAAATGTATGGCACTCCTGTTCTCAGTATTTTGCCCACTCTCGTTCAAGGCTAGAACTACCTATTTTTTTCTAGTGTTTCTAATGCTTCTGACCTTGATGTGCATTTAGATGTGTACAGATCTATTTAACTTTTTGAATGCCTAGTGTTTACTAGGTGTTGTCTAATGAATTTTGGCTGTTCTGTGACCACTCCCTCCTCAATCAGGGGTGATTGGAAAATATTTTGTTCAAAAGAAACAACGTTTCATCGTATCTTTGGCCATGCAGCTGAAATGTGCTGAGTTTTTAAGTCGTTGCTTCATTGAACATGCCATATAAATAAATACATTTTAATTCATTATATGAAGAGTCCCTTGATTCTCCTTTCTTTTTGATGACGAATTTACCCCTTTTACCAAATATCTACAAAGACCTATTATTGTGTACCCCAACAGCACTTTCCTTTTTTCTACAAATAATTGTGTTAGTTCTGTCATAAAGCTTTGATTGAGAATAGTTTATGCCTAGGCTTGGGCTATAGACTTCCATTGTTGTTCTTTTTTTAAGTCACAACTTTAGGGCAATACCTTCGTAGGTTAGACTATTTGCGAAATAAGCTACTGCTCATTAGGCTTGGGCGGTGCCCAGATTTTCATATCGTCATACCATCCTTCTCTCATCCTGTGATTTATGGTATTACCAGCATTGCACACAAGGGGGCAGAAAATGCAAGAATAGCCAATTGTGGCTCTATTACCAGAATGCGAACAAAATTTGCACTAACTAATAGCGAAATCACATAGACGCTATTAGCTAAATGCCAACAAGTATAAACGAACATAAAGACAGGCAAATCCAACTCATAAAGTCATGCAAGCATAGCTAGTAGCTCCCGAATGTCATTTGTGGTGAGTGGGAAAATGTACAAATTAAATTGAAAGATGATAAAGTGAACTGCAAATGATAAAGCTTTTCTGAAGGAACAGCAGCATGTGTACTCAGAGCAGAGGAGAGAATAATGGAGGAGGAATAAAATGCTAGTAGGAAGCACAGGGAAAGAATGGCAGCTTGTGCAGATAACTCATCTAGCTCAATAGCACAACATACTCCGCAGTCTCCCTTTGTGCTATTTACAAACAAACACGTGACTGGCTCAACTGTTCTGGAGAACTATGGTAAGCTTCATAATATCAAATAATGTGACCGGTCAAATGAAGAACGCAATCGGCTTTATCTCCTAATGTATTGCACATTGACTTCAGGTATTAACTTTTTAAAGTAGCTACAAATATTCAAATGTATTGAAAAATGTCCAATAAATCGTTTTAACAAACTATCCCGTGGCTTTTTTCAAATACCCCTGTATACAGTACATACGGTATACTGCCCAAGCCAACACGTTCATAACTTTAACATGTATTAAAGCTTTAATGATAGGTCAGTAGGATAAATGAGGATAGGTTATTGGCCATTTGGTTTTCATGCTTGCTTGGAGGGATTTTCCTGGCCTGCAACTTAATTAAACTTGTAATTTGATTTTTCTATAACCTATTGATGTTGTTTGTTCTCTTTCATTATTAGTCCCCTGGCTTCCTTTTACGTTTTTAGGCAACATTTTTGGGGAGAAAGCCATGCATAAACCGATGAAGCATAGCCTTCGGTCATATTCATAAAGCCTATCGAATGTTAGAGAGAAGGGAATATAGGCTATGTTGTTTTTTTTACGACTAAATGCAAGATAGTTAAGGAGTGTCTGTTATAATAAAAATGAATAGGTTTAGGCTATAGCCTAAAATCCATGCAGCCAACAGAAGGAGAGAGAAACAATATATTCTCCGCTCTGTCTGGCCTACATTCCTCTCTTGCATTTTGAATCACATATTTCTTGAAATAGGCTATATCAAGTAGGAATAGGCAAATTACTCAGAATGACACTTGTGTGCTGCCCTGCTGTGCACTACAATACTCTGTTATTTACTGCAGGGTGTCAGTCAAGTTCAAATAGGTCAAGCCATCGTCTGTCATATCACGATGTCGTCACCATCGACAATGATTGATAGCCTATTCATTAGCCTATGCTATCGTAATATTGCTCAACCCTAGTGTCTGTGTGTTTCTTCAACACCATTGTGGCCACATCAACAAGCATTGATCAGTGTACTTACTCAGCATTCAAGATCAGAGCCACTTTGAGAAAAGACAAAGACCAACTCCACTTAACACCAAAGATCAGCGGTGAGCCAGGAGAATTGGGTCAAGGTTTCCCTGATTTTTATCTCCCTGTCTGTCTAATGCTAAAGGAACTTGGCGGTGAATGCAGACCTGCCCATGCCCTACCTCTGATGTGTCTGCTCAAATCAGATAGGAGATAAAACTCTAATCTAACTCTGGCCTCCTGTACTCCCTGTTTACCCATGACTGCGTGGCCATGCACGCCTCCAACTCAATCATTAAGTTTGCAGACGACACAACGGTAGTGGGCTTGATAACCAACAGTGACTAGACAACCTACAGGGAGGAGGTGAGGGCACTCGGAGTGTGAGTGAGAGGTTGTTTTCCTGACACCAATGTCAACAAAACAAAGGAGATGATCGTGGAGGTGTACACATCACTGACAAACTGAAATGGTCCACCCACACAGACAGTGTGGTGAAGAAGGCGGAGTCCCGAGGACAGTTAAACGGTCACTCAGACCAGTTCCCGAAAAAAGCCTGTGGACAAACAAACCTGTACAGGCCCGTACTGGTTTGGATTTGAGAGACCCGTTCAGATCCAAAAGTAGAAAGAGAGCAAGAAGGAAACCTCCAACTGGGCGCTGCCAGCAGAATCAAGAAACGGTATTGGGCAAATGATCCACAGTTACGTGTCCTTAACTGCCTGTAACAAATTCCCCAAAAACTATATGTTGTGTTTTGATATGTAGCATATTCAAAACTTTATAGCCTGATTTATTGTTTTTTTACTTTCCTAAAACAATAATTATCCACCTCACAGTTCAGCTAAGATTTGAGCACTGAATGCATCAGGGCATTGTATGCACGGTGTCCACTGGCCTAGTCGTCCACTGTATGATATTTATATTAGAAAAGTAAATATAAAGGAAGAGAAGCTTCGGCCTATAGCCCTAGGGGCCGAGAGAAAGATAGAGATATGCCTGCGGCATGTTCCTGACAACGACATGGATTTCTTTATCCTGCCGTTACACGTGAGTGTACAAAACATTAAGGACACATGCTTTTTCTATGACATGGACTGACCAGGTGAATCCAGATGAGAGCTATGATCCCTTATTGATGTCACTTTTTAAATGCAATTCAATGAGTGTAGATGAAGGTGTCGTGTCTTTGGTATTATTAGTGAAGTGAAGACTGTTATTTTATCAAATCAATTCTCTGTAGTTATTATTACGTGATTAAACTAATCATGTAAATGTAATTGACTAGGAAGTCAAGGAAAATCTTCAGATTACAAAGTTATAATTTTCCTAATATAACTTTTCAGATATTTTAATATCTGATTGATTAGTCTTCTAATTAATGAATTATTCTTGACCTCACGTTAGTCTCATTCCAAACGTCAATTGTTGATTATCTGCACGAACCCAGTCTTTGCTATGAATCATCCATACATCAATTGTCTTAATCATTTATTTACTAACCAACTAAATAATCACAGAAATGCATAACAAACAAACAAACAGTAGGTATGGTTACAAGGAAATGATAGGGGATGTGCCCTAGTGGGCTAAACCGGTATGGTGGCTTGGTAGACAAAGGGACTGAGAAGGGCTCGAAAGACAAGACACTACACAGTTGATAATTATAATAATTGAAATGCTAATCCTTTGCACATGAACGCTCACTCATTCGGGAATCATTTCAATCAATATATATATTTACGCTCAGTGTGTCGTCGTGATCTCTGTTGGATTCGTCCTTTTCTGTTGGAAAGTTCATCTGAGATTCTCTCTGCGTCCCTGGAGTCTTTGGTTAGAATGGATACTTCAGAGTAACATTCAGAAATGTTTATTATAGATTAGGTGTTTCGGCGGTTGTCGGTCTTCGCATTCAGTCGACATAAATTCTAGCTGCAGACGAGTAATCAGTATCGAAGATTTTCTCTTATTCTGTCGGTATCGATAGTCTCAGAGTTTAACAACCATTACAACCTTAGCTTATACTGAAGGTACGCATGGTCTCTACTCAAACCTTAACCCTCTCGGTAATCGAGGTACGCATGGTCTCAAGTGGGCTTCTCTATGTGAGGGTTTTATTCGGAACAGCAGAAAAGGCTGTCCCATGACGCCAGATCGATGTCTGTGCTCATGGGGGCGGACCAATGACTTAGAATTGTATTTCTGTTTAAAGTTTCACTGTCACATTAACGGTTTAAAATCACATTACACAATTTCACAAATATTTTAATCTTTACTCATTCATTTTATACAATAATTAGATGCAAGCCTCAGAACGGAGGCTCCTGTATAAACATAATTAATGTAATGTGGCTGTATTGTCTTTCCTGAGGTCACAATCATAAAACAAAATGGACCGGTCGTAGCTGGATTCTCCACCGACCGTTTACGCCTTCTCCAAAACATGGACATTGTTCAGTTTTCAAGTTCTGTGATGTAGAATAAGTTCCTTTGTTCTACTGTGAACCCTCTATCTCTATACTGCATGAGGGAGAGAGTCTCCTCCAGGAATTTACAACCTGAGATAAGAGCCTGGGTGTAGGGGGAAGTGAGAGGTGGTGAGAGAGAGAGAGTTGGTGCTTGCTATATCCAAAGAGGGCCACGTCATGACAAAGGGGAGGAGACAGGTTAAAGAACGATTTTTAAGTCTTAAGACAATTGAGACATGGATTGTGTATGAGGGTGAATGGGCAAGATGAAAAATTGAAGTGCCTTTGGATGGGGAATGGTAGTAGGTGCCAGATTCACCAGTTGGTGTCAAGAACTGCAAAGCTGCTGGGTTTATCACGCTCAACAGTTCCTTGTGCGTATCAAGAATGGTTCACCACCCAAAGGACGTTCAGCCAACTTGATGTCTGTAGGAAGCATTAGAGTCAACATGGGCCAGCTTTCGACAGCTTGTAGAGTTCATGTACCAACGAATTGAAGCTGTTCTGAGGGGGGAGGGGTTCCTAATGTTTGGTATACTCAGTGTATATGCATACAGAAGGAGGCTAATTCGTGAATTGTCGGTCAGAATATTTTTTATAAAGATGAGCATTATATCGTTAGTTTTTTTGTACGCTACAGACTTATTCTAAAATGGATTAAAATGTTAGTTTTTTTTCTACACACAATACCTCATAATGACAAAGCAAAATCTTTATTTTTTTGTGCAAATGTAATAAAATAAGCTCACATTTACATAAGTATTCAGACACTTTGCTCAGTGCTTTGTTGAAGCACCTTTTGTCTTAGATTAGAGCCTTGAATCTTCTTGGGTATGACGCTACAAGCTTGGCACACCTGTATTTGGGGAGTTTCTCACATTCTTCTCTGCAGATCCTCTCAAGCTCTGTCAGGTTAGATGGGGAGCGTCGCTGCACAGCTTTTTTCAGGTCTCTCCAGGGATGTTAGATCGGGTTCAAGTCCAGGCTCTGGCTGTGCCACTCAAGGACATTCAGAGACTTGTACCGAAGCCACTCCTGCGTTGTCTTGACCGTGTGCTTAGGGTCATTGTCCTGTTGGAAGGTGAATCTTTGCCCCAGTCTGAGGTCCTGAGCTCAATGGAGCAGGTTTTCATGAAGGATCTCTCTACTTTGCTCCGTTCATCTTTCCCTTTATCTTGACTAGTCGATCCTGACTGTCTCCCGGTCCCTGCCGCTGAAAAACCTCCCATGCTGCCACCACAATGCTTCACTGTAGGGATGGTGGAAGGTTCCCTCCAGACGTGACGCTTGGCATTCAGGCCAAATATTTCAATCTTGGTTTCATCAGATCTTGTTTCTCATGGTCTGAGGGTCCTTTAGGTGCCTTTTGGCAAACTCCAAGTGGGCTGTCATGTGCCTCTTTTACTGAGGAGTGGTTTCCGTTTGGCCACTACCATAAAGGCCTGATCGGTGGAGTGCTGCAGAGATGGTTGAGATTCTGAGAGAACTCTGGATCTCTGTCAGTGTAACATAACAAAATGTGGAAAAAACGGGTCTGAATACTTTTCGGATGCACTGTATATGCATACAGAAGGAGGCTATTTCTTCAATTTTCTAGCAAAATATTTTATTAAGATGAGCGTTATATTGTTAGATTAAAGGAGTAACTCTGGTAGGCATAAAACATTCTTTCTCAAGTTCAACTGTTGGAGTCAGTTGGAGTGCTGGTTCACACTGCCTTCATAGGCCTGCAGTAATAATAGCCTTACCACACCAAACCACAAAAGTCTCTTACTTTTGATATTACCCTAATTAAGGCAAATTGTTGTTTATAGGGAAAATAAGAACAGGTTATTATATTTCAGCATTAAATCGTCTTTAATTTCGCCATCTTTGGTTTTTCCTTTTCATTACAGTGGGAACTTAGAGGTCGACCGATTAATCAGAATGGCCGAATTAATTAGAGGCGATTTTCAAGTTTTCATAACAATTGGTAATCGGCATATTTGGACACTGATTATGGCCGATTACATTGCACTCCACGAGGAGACTGCGTGGCAGGCTGACTACCTGTTACGCGAGTGCAGCAAGGAGCCAAGGTAAGTTGCTAGCTAGCATTAAACTTATCTTATAAAAAAAACAATCAATCTTAACATAATCACTAGTTAATTACACATGGTTAATGATATTACTAGTTTATCTTGCTTGTCCTGCGTTGCATATAATCAATGCGGTGCCTGTTAATTTAACATCGAATCACAGCCTACTTCGCCAAACGGGTGATGATTTAACAAGCGCATTCGTGAAAAAAGCACTGTTGGCTGCACCAATGTGTACCTAACCATAAATAGCAATGCCTTTCTTTAAAATCAATATACAAGTATATATTTTTAAACCTGCATATTTAGTTAATATTGACTGCTAACATGAATGTATTTTAACTAGGGAAATTGTGTCACTTCTCTTGCCTTCTGTACAAGCAGAGTTGGGGTATATGCAGCAGTTTGGGCTGCCTGGCTCGTTGCGAACTGTGTGAAGACCCTTTCTTCCTCACAAAGACCGTAATTAATTTGCCAGAATTATGACATAACATTGAAGGTTGTGCAATGTAACAGCAATTTTTTTGAATTAGGGATGCCACCCGTATTTCACTGAAAGAATAAACGTATATGATAGTTTCCAGATTTGACCATGTTAGTGACCTAAGGCTCATATTTCTGGGTGTTATTATACTATAAGTCTATTATTTGATATTTGATAGAGCAGTCTGACTGAGCGGTGATAGGCACCAGCATGCTCGTAAGCATTCATTCAAAAAGCACTTTCCTGCATTTGCCTGCAGATTTTCACTGCGCTTCAAGCATTGCGCTGTTTATGACTTCAAGCCTATCAACTCCCGAGATTAGGCTGGCCTATAAGAACATCCAATAGTCAAAGGTCTATGAAATACAAATGGTATAGACAGAAATAGTCCTATAATTCCTATAATAACTACACCCTAAAACTTCTTACCTGGGAATATTGAAGATATTGAAGATATTGAAGATGTTCTCATGTTCTGAGCAAGGAACTTAAACGTTAGCTTTTTTACATAGCAAGTATTGCACTTTTACTTTCTTGTCCAACACTTTTTTTTGTGCTTTATTTTAACCAAATGTAACATGTTTCATTATTTATTTGAGACTAAAGTGATTTTATTGATGTATTATATATTAAGTTAAAATAAGTGTTCATTCAGTATTCTTGTAATTGTCATTATTACAAATACATATATATACATATATATATAAATACATATATATATAAATCGTCCGATTTGAATCTGTATCGGCTTTTTTTGGTCCTCCAATAATCGGTATCGGCGTTGAAAAATCATAATTGGTCGACCTTTAAACTTGATTTGGCCTAAGGAAATGGCTCAAGAATGAAATAAAATAATTGTTGCATATTTAAAGATCTGGCCTATATTGCAGCAATAAAACAAAGGCGAGTGCCTTCAGGCCTACCCCACAAATAACAACAATAGGCTAATTATATTGATTTTACAACAGGCCTACTTTTAATGTATCTTTTTCTAAATACAGAGCACAAAATTAAAAAGACAGTTCAAACTTAATTTAGCCATCGGAAATGTCTCGACAAAATAAAACAAATCACGTTTTGCATATTTAAAGAACTGCTTTAGATTCTTGAATAGGCCTACAATGATAATAGTAATAATAATAATGATATCAAATAATAATGACAAAACAAATGTAAATAAATACGAAAATAAATAAAAGTTATAAAATTGCATATAAGATTAATAGCGAGTTGCACACAGTTTATTTGGCCGCGCGTTCTTCTCATCTTTTTCCACTACAACATTAAAACTTGTCCCTTACGGGGGGGGGACACTCCACTTGTCGGCTTCTTTTCACTGAACTCTTTCTCATCTATGTTTCGTTTTACTTCAGTGAAAAAGGCATCCATCTTCACAATCAATAGTAGCCTAGGCCAAGGCTGCTTTCACTTGTGCTCTCTCTCTACTCAGCAGCAGGCGCACGTGAGGTGAGCAGCTGGAACTAGTTTCAGCTGGACATAAGCTATACGTTTTATTGAGTTACAGTTGGCTGACATAACAAGCTCGCACAGTTCTCATCACCTCACACATTAAATTAACAGAGGACGTGTCCAACCGGGTCCAGTCGGTCAATACATTTGAATTGCACACACCTGAGAGACGTTGCAATTATATCAGACCCGACCCAGGTCTGAAACAAAAGTCAAAATTTAGGACCCGGACCCAGTAGGCTCCTGGGTCGAATCATGGAATTATGTGTCTGTTGGACCCGTGAAGACCTCTATGACCTCAAGCTAATACCAAACATTTTCATACTTTAGCAATGATAACGTTTTTTTGCAAATTACAAGTGGCAAATTCATTATTAGCCGTATCGGCCTGTATTGCATAAACATTGTACAAAGAAGATGACCAAATCCATGATTTTAGTTTTTATTCAAAGTATACAGATGCACAACAGTAGATCATCAAACCTCCACCAGCCACAACTCAACATCCTAGTATTTCTGACTAGGAAATGTTCTGTGCTTGCAGTAACATTAGTCTTCCCGTCCTATTTATGTTGTGCAATGTGGCAGTCATTCTCCTGTCCTTGGCATAGGTTCGGTTATCAGCCCTAGGCTTCTTCTTGGCATCCACTATTCTGATGTTAGCTGGATCTTTGGAGGTCTGTGGTGTAGATGTAGTTATTTTGTCTTAAATGCATATGCCCTATGACTTCTGGACTGAAAAAAAACAACATATTTGGTGAAATATTCATTGAATCAAGGAACCTCAATAACTTCCTTACGATAAGTTTCCATTGTTATTTTGCCTTAAGTGAGAAATTATTTTGTTGTTTAGAGTTCTGATTGCATTCAGAACTCCATTCAGAACTCCAGGTTAGGGAGACATTTTGAGTTCTGCGTGACTGATCTGTTGTGGTTATAATTCAACAGCAATGAGGATAGAAGGCCAAACATTTAGCAGTTGCATAGCCAACATGGAAATGTGATTCTGGAATAAATAAAAAAACAGATTCAACATTGAATCCCCTCTACAGTACTACAGAGATCACCTCTATACACATCAACACTTGCCATTCATGGGTTGCATGTTCGTCTGAATAAACGTTCTGTTAAAAATTCATTTCTGACTGAACGTTCTATTCAATGCAGATATTTAAAAAAGAGGAAAATAATTTCGTATGAGAACCCTTTGTCATCATTGTGATGTCACCAGATTGTCTGTAGATGCAGTTTTTAAAGTTTTATTTAACTTTTATTTAATCAGGAAAAGCCCGTTGAAACCCCGTCTCTTTTTCAAGGGAGACCTGGCCAAGAAGGCAGCAACAATCAATACATTACAAAATGAAAACATACAACAACATGATTCAGCCTTTAAAAAAAGCATTTACACTCGTCTGTAACAGTCGCCCATCAATATTTGAAATTCATTCATAACATATCTAGATGAAGCTAGTAGATTTATTCTAGATTGTAGATTTATTCCATGCGTCTGGTGCACAAGAAGAGAAGGCAGTCTTGCCTAATACTGTGAATGTCCTGGGGACTTTAATTAGTATAACTTTAACTAGCTAACGTTACCATTGCTAGCTATTTTTGACAAACTTTGCCATCTCTCTAAAGAACAAAGTTGTTTCCTATTAATTATTTACCTACTTTAGCAATGTCATCATATTTTCAGGCCAACCGCGATATTCAAACGAGGCTACAAAGAAAACGAATGGGACTGTAGCGACTGTGTTGACTTCAAAATCTGGGGTGTGAACTAGGTTTCTATTCAAGCATTGATCGACATGGTAATGGCTCTATAGTATTGGAGGAAAGTTTAAAAAACGGACCCTCTGTTACATCGTGACGTGTCATGTCGTAATGTACAGCACGCATAAAGCAACTATTTCTGTCTTACAATCTATCTCCACCAGGTGTAGCACTTCTCTCATCGTTTAAAAACAAGAAATGGACAGTTACGGGGTAAGGGGGGATACCTAGTCATGTTTTGCGTCATCACTGTAAACAATCGAGACTATCAAAAGACAGTGTTTACTTCTGAAGATCACTTTAGCGCCGCCCTAAAAACCCAAGTTCGACACAAACCTTCAAATAGGTATGTAATGACACATTATATAAACTCTTTTATAGTGTTTTATTTACATTTTAGAGGCGATAAGGTGATAAGTTGGACAGAGAGTGAAAAAAAGTAGTTTTCCCATACATCTCCTCTCCTTCTCACTATCAGGCATTAGTTTCGCTTCCCCATCCGCCATTTTTAAAAAGACCCGAAGGAGCTCATTGCCTTCTTGAATCATGCAGAAACGGGCAGTGTGAAGGTCTCGGCGTGAATTATGTTGGAAAGGGGAGAAATTATGCCTTACAATGGTATTGAAATTCCAGTTGATCTGGAAGTATTATGTTTTTGGGGCGCTAAAATAAGGTCAATTGTACGGACCAAGGCGATGTACAAAAGTGAGTGAGTTTACGTTACATTGCATGGGCCGTAATTGACATATGGAGATATAATTTGTCAACATAATTACTCCACAGACTGCATATCGAATTCATGTGGGAAAAGTAGTCTAGCAAAGTAGGCTAGCTACATTTAACTGTTGAATGGGACTTTTGATACACACAGGAAATTGTTCATTGTGAAAAACTCAGCAGTGTTGCAGTGCTTGACACAAACTGGTGCACCTGGCACCTACTACCATACCCCGTTCAAAGGCACTTAAATCTTTTGTCCTTGGTTAAACTTTTTTTCCATCCTCTCCGTAGCTAATGGCATCCATGCTTGTTGGCCTGGGTCTAAAGATATCATGTAAACTTGAAAGCATTTTATTCCCTAATCCTTGCCACTTTATTATGGCCATTTTAGAGCTATTGTACCTTTTTTTTAAGGGGCATGTCTTGGGAACAAATACACGTCCATGCAGGCAAAGGACTGTTCTCACACACTCCTTTACGTAGTGCACTTCCAACCCAATAACAGATGTTTCCCATGATTCTAACCATAGCTTGGACCCAGAGGGGTTGTGATAACTTTATGCCTTTTCATATCTGATTTAGGATATTCTCCTTACCAACTTCTTAAACTTAGCTAACCCTTATCATCAAAGAGGAAACTGTTTCTGGGCCAGTTGGTAAAGGGATAATTTGGGATTTTGGCAATGAAGATGAACTCGTGCATACAATTTTTACAGTATGTCTCTGCATCCAGTATGAAAGAAGCTAATTAGTTTTGGGAGCCAATGCTAGCTAGCGTTAAGGCAATGACTGGAAGTCTAAGCTGTTACCATCCATTGATTTCCAGTCATTGCGCTATAAATGTTAGCATTGACATCCAGTCATTGTGCTAAGGCTAGTTAGCAGTTACGCTAATGCTAGTTAGTAACTTCAAACTGCACACAGAGATATAATTGTATCCACGAGTTCATCTGGCTTTGGCTCTTCATTGCCAAAATCCTGAAGGATCCCTTTAAGGGCAGCATACTGTTTGTACAGCTCCATTGACATCTCACCACATAATCAATACGGTACAAATTAAAACTATGATTGGCAAACATTCTTAGTCTATTTTTCTCAAAATAACAAAACAACAACAGTGACCCCACAACCACCAATCGACTGCTCTGATACATTTAACTCCAGCTCATCTAAATTGGATTTGCCTGTTTTAACTGTGAAGTCCATAGACCGAGGGCCAGGGTATATCCATTTCAACCTAATCCCCTACCTTTCATTGTCTCCCCACAGTACTTTGTCTTGCTGCTGTGTATTTTCCTGCTGGAGATCCTCGCCGGTGTCCTGGCCTACATCTATTACCAGCAGGTAATGAATGACTTGATTCACCACCTGATTCCATCGCCAGTAACACTATCTATACCCAGAGCCTGACCAGAGACAGAAGAGTGTATGTTTGTAAAAAAAAACTGAAACCACAACAAGGGAAGGTTCATGGATAATGTCCCAGTCTCTCTCTTTCTCCATCTGTTGCTTTTCTCTCTCTCTCTCCCGCTCTGCTTTCCCATGCCTGCCACCTCTTGTTGTAGCATTTCTGGAGTGCGATGATATCACTAAGATGTGATTCCCACTACTATCCTTTTTACTACTATATATCCCTGCTGTGTAGATGTTCGACCTGCAGGAATGTTATCTTACCAGCTTGGTGTCTGTCATTTGAACTCTCTCTGTGTAATTGTCTCCTCATGTTCCTTTGGCCTTTCACCCTGTTTTCATCTCACTGCTGCAGTGTTTCCCACGCTGTCAACAGGTCAAATAAAAACCTTTTCTATTTCTCTCCCCCCTCCCTCCCCTGTTCATTTAATCCCTTTATCTCTCCTTAACATTCTGACTTGGCTCTACATTCTGTGGTTGTCATAGAAACTGTGAACCAGCTAGATGTAGGCCTATGCTCTTACAAGAGTACCTAAGTATTGCGCTATGGTTAAAAATGAATGAAAATGTACTTCCTCTTACCTTTATGTATATAATTTCTTCTTTCCTCAAGAGGAGTTCTTTCTATAATTACAGTTTTAGCTATTCTAGACCTTTTTGATACAGTGGATCATTCTATTAAATCAATAATGAGATACATTACATTCCTTCAAGTGTTATTCTACTGACAGAAGATTCAGTCTTCTGTTTCTATAGTCTGCTGGGAACTGTGTTGTAGTCTGACCAAAGTCATGTTTACGGTGTCTGTTCTCTCAAATCCTCTGTGTCGTGTTTTCCTCTGCAGCTCAATGAGGAGCTGAAACAGAACCTGCGGGAGACCATGGTGCAGAAGTACAGGCAGCCAGAGCAGGAGCACGTCACCAAAGCAGTGGACAAGCTGCAGCACGAGGTAAGACGAGACAAGACAACATAAGCAGACTTGAGGAGTTTGAAATATTAATGTGGGAATTTGTCGATTTTCTCCCATGTGAATTAATAATCAACTTGTTTATGTTTACGTTCATTGTATCTACTGTTATTTACACTGGCACAGTTATGTGTTTTCATTATGCATGGTTACAGTATGTTATAGCCATACATGTAACTCGTCATTATGCAACTTATTTGAACGATGGCCCATTGTTTTGTATACGGATTTGGTTCATGAACTGAATATCATTCAGCTCGTCTTCTGAAACAACTGCAAGGCATTTCACCCTGTTTCAACCTGTTGTGAAATGGCCTCTCCTCCTCTCTCTTTTCCGCCAGTTTAAGTGCTGTGGCAGCAACAGCTCATCGGACTGGGGCGAGAGCGTGTGGATCCGCACCAGTGAGGCAGATGGCAGGCTGGTGCCGGATAGCTGCTGTAAAACCCAGACTCTAAACTGCGGCCGCAGGGACCACCCATCAAACATCTACAAGGTGGAGGTGAGTGTCAGATACAGAGAGCAGCCAGTGTTGTTGAGTGTTAGTGTGCATGCAATGCTTAGTGCAAATTCTGCTTGAGTTCAGGTTTGTGTATCCAGATCATAGCTGTGGGAAGTAGTTTGGGGGTGGGTGTGCTGTAATTCTTTTTGTCAAAAGTCAAAGTATAAATAATTTCTTATTCGTTATATTAAGCAAACCAGACGGCACAATTTCCTAGTTTTTATTTATTTACGGATCGACACGGGCACACTTCAACACTTAGACAATAATTTACTAACAAAGCATTTGTGTTTAGTGATTCCGCCAGATCAGAGGCAGTACAGATGACCAGGGATGTTACCTTGATAAGTGCGTGAATTGGACCATTTCCTGACCTGCTAAGTATTCTAAATGTAACGAGAACTTTTGGGTGTCAGGGAAAATGTATGGAGTAAATTTATATTTTGACAACTAAAGAAAATAAAGTACAGATACCCCAAAAAACTTCTTAAGTAGTACTTTAAAGTATTTTTACTTAAGTACTTTACAGCACTGTAATCTGATAATACATGTGGAATATAAAAATACTTGCCTGATATGTTTTCCAGTTTCTTAAAATACTTTGCAAATGCAACTTATTTCTATTTGTAAACTGAAATGGGTTATTCATTCCTTTTACATTTTAGTAGATGCTCTCATCCAGAGCAACTTACAGTAGTGAGTGCATACATTTTCATACTTTTATGTACTGGTCACCTGTGGGAACCCACAATCCTAGTGTTGCAATCGCCATGCTCTACCAACTGAGCCACATCATCACAAACCCCTTGATGTCTCAATGTGCTCATTTACTATATTGTGCATTGTTCTTCTTCATGGTGATTTTTATTTGACCTTTATGGAAAGTCTGCAGGTACAAACCTAGATGACCAGCCTATGTACAATACAGTAATGTATATTTACATTAAGTGGTTTGTAAGGATGGTAAATTAATGCTGCACAAAACGTGGTTGTTTTCCATGTTATTTGAAGAAAGAAAGAAAAATATTTTATTTGATGTGGATGTTTGATGTCTTTGGCCATAACTTTGCTCCTTTTGATGTAAATGTTTGAGGACAGGGTTTTGTTCTTTCTGGATTCCATTAGAATGAAAATTGCAGGGAAAGGGACAGGGCAACAATTATTACAATTCCAACTATTGAATCCTGCAAGATACTGTTCTTAATTATACAACTACCTTTTTTTGACAAAGCGGAGATGCTGAAAATATGTTTTTGCCCACGCTTCAGACGTCTATATCGGTCCACTAATACTAATAAAGGCCCAGTGCACGACTTTAGTAAAAAATAATATATATAAAACATATATATTAATAATACAAATATATATATATTTGTATTATTAATTTTAAAAAATTCATTCAGATTTTTCAGGTTGGTGCTGCATCCCCATCAGCTCCCCTACTTCACACGGCTATGATCAAAATTGAAAGTCATCTTGAAAGTCTCTCTCTCACTCACACACAATGTGGTCCTATCTTTCCTCTCTCTCCAGGGGGGTTGTATCACTAAACTGGAGAACTTCATTTTGGACCACCTGAAGATCATTGGAGCGGTGGGCGTGGGCATCGCCTGTGTACAGGTGAGCAAAAAGAAGCCATTTCACTGTTTACAGCACAAAGATAACCCAAGGTGGCCACCATAAACATGCTTGCCCTGGTAGAAGTGTAATGGTAGAAGTCTCTTTCTCTCTCCCTCTCTCAGATTGTGGGGATGGTGTTTACTTGCTGTCTATATCGGAGTTTGAAGGCAGAGCCGTACTGAGAGTAGAACACGAAGAGAAGGAATGGGGAGGGGTCTAGTCTCTGCCACCCAGTGTCATCATATCCCAGCGACCCCGTTTAGTCATGGGGTCTACCACTGTGCCATGCAAACAGAAGAGGACGATATGTGTAAAGGTCTAGGATGCACTTATGATAGTGTTTCTCAATCCATTCCATGGGGGGACCATTTTGGTTCTAGCCTAGCACTAACTCCCCTGATTCAACAGGGGTTGTATTGGGCTAGAATTCCTAGGGGGTCCCAACTTGGAATGGATAATCAGATTATTTTCAAGACATTACATGCTATCTGATTTACAATGCTCTATATTTTGGTAGTCTGCAACAACAGAGCAGTTGGTATATACTAGTGTGATGTAAAGATCAGTGGCACAGGCCATTTTGGTCATCAGAACAGCTTGTCTTAACATTGCAATAATCATGACTGTGGCTTAATGAGCAAGATCTGACCTCTGGGGCCGATTACCACGGCAACACATTTTCTTTATACATCAAGTAGCTGATTATACATTTACACACGTCTTTTACTCGGTTTCTCAACTTTTTAATTGTTGGTTTATTTAAAAAAAAAATGTATTTATCTTTTAATACAAGGGATTTCTCCACTTATGCCAAAGTTGTCGTCAACACTGACTTTCTGTAAAATCGCATCAAACGGACTACTCCTGCAAGCCTTTTTCATGTATACTGAACAAAAATATAAATGCAATAATTTCAAAGATTTTTCTGAGTTACAGTTATCGATTTCACATAACTGGGCAGGTGTGCAGCCATGGGTGGCCCTGGGAAGGCATAGGCCCACCCACTTGTGAGCCAGGCCCACTCACTGGGGAGCCAGACCCAGCCAATCAGAATGAGTTTTTCCCCACAAACGACATTACAGACAGAAATACTCCAACACCCCTCCCCCCTCAGACGATCCCACAGGTGAAGAAGCCAGATGCGGAGGGCCTCGGCTGACGTGGTTACACGTGGTCTGGTTGTGAGGCCTGTAGGACGTACTGCCATATTTTCTAAAACAATGTTGGCGGAGGCTTATGGTAGAGAAATTAACATTAAATTATCTGGCAACAGCTCTTGTGGACATTCCTGCAGTCAGCATGCCAATTGTACGCTCCCTCAAAACTTGAGACAACTGTGACATTGTGTTGTGTGACAAAACGGCACACTTTAGCCTTCTATTGTCCCCAGCACAAGGTGCACCTGTGTAATGATCATGCTGTTTAATCAGCTTCTTAATATGCCACACCTGTCAGGTGGATGTATTATCTTGGCAAAGGAGAAATGCTCACAAACTGGGATGTAAACAAATTTGTGCACAAGATTTGAGAGAAAGAAACTTTTTGTGCATATGGACATTTTCTGGGATCTTTTATTTCAGCTCATGAAACATGGGACCAACACATTACATGTTGCGTTTATATTTTTGTTTAATATATATTCTGATTGTGTGCCTTTTTGTAGATTTTTTTTGAAATGACGTTTTGCTTTTATTCAAACCATAAATGTTATTTTATTGTGTATTTAACAGACCAGTAGGATGACTTGATTATATGTAAAATGTGCCCCAAAGACGCAAAAAAACTAATCAAACTGCTGTATTGCTGTATCAGTGTTCTACTATACATGGAGGTATTTAGCTGAAATAAACACAATTTAACCTGTTTTACTATGTTTTCTGGTAAATTCACAAGGTGTAGGTAGCTCTGGTAAAAAAGTCAAAAAGTCAAAGTTATATATATATATATATATATATACATACAGTGGGGAGAACAAGTTTTTGATACACTGCCGATTTTGCAGGTTTTCCTACTTACAAAGCATGTAGAGGTCTGTAATTTTTTTAATCATAGGTACACTTCAACAAAAATCCAGAAAATCACATTGTATGATTTTTAAGTAATTAATTTGCATTTTATTGCATGACATACGTATTTGATACATCAGAAAAGCAGAACTTAATATTTGGTACAGAAACCTGTGTTTGCAATTACAGAGATCATACGTTTCCTGTAGTTCTTGACCAGGTTTGCACACACTGCAGCAGGGATTTTGGCCCACTCCTCCATACAGACCTTCTCCAGATCCTTCAGGTTTCAGGGCTGTCGCCAGGCAATACAGACTTTCAGCTCCCTCCAAAGATTTTCTA